>NC_061850.1:2552298-2554798 GCF_019202785.1 Penaeus chinensis | reverse complement strand
GGGAGAAGTGGATAGGAGAGGTGGATGGGAGAGGTGGATGGGAGAGGTGGATGGGAGAGGTGGATGGGAGAGGTGGATGAGAGAGGTGGATGGATGTAAGAAAGAGGGAGAGGTGGATGGGAGAAGTGGATGGGAGAGGTAGATGGGAGAAGAAAAGGGAAGAGAGGTGGACAGGAGAGGTGGATAAGAGAGGTGGATGGGAGAAGTGGATGGGAGAGGTAGATGGGAGAAGAAAAGGGAAGAGAGGTGGACAGGAGAGGTGGATAAGAAAGGTGGATGAGTGGAAGGGAGAAGAAAAGGGAAGTGAGGTGGATAGGAGAGGTGGTGAGACATGTGGATGGGAGAGGTAGATGGGAAAGCGGATGGGGAGGGGGGATGGGAGAGGTGGATGGGAGAAGAGCGAAATGAATGGAGGAAGTGGATAGGAGAAGTGGATGTTAGAGGTGAAAGGGAGAGGTGGATGAAGAGATGGATGGATAGGAGATTTGTATCACAGACTATAGAATGAAGGAACTGGAAGAAAACAAAAATAAACGGATAGGGAAAATAGACGGAGAAAAATATGAAATAAAGATATTAAGATAACATAAATATTTATGCACATAAACACACACACACACACACACACACACACACACACACACACACACACACACACAAACACACAGACACACACGCACTCTCACACGCATACATAGACACACACACACACACAAACACCAGTTCAAAAATCTAGCAAAAACAAACCAGTAAAACAGCCAAAACATGTACAACAACAAATAACAACATAAACCTAAAAACAATAACAACAACAAAAACATCTTTTTCTAGGCCAACAACGGGAGAGAAAAAGGTCAAACAAGGCTAGGACCGGCGCCATGTGGCTTGGCAGCGCGGCTTCCGGTGACCTTCATTTGGCTTGTTTATGGCACAGCAGCCTCGTCGGGGGCACGTGTATGTATGTGTGTGTGTGTGTATGAATGTATAGATGTGTGTGTGTGTGTGTGTGAGTGTATAGATGTGTGTGTGTGTGTGTGTATGTATTTATATATGTATTTATGTATGTATGTATGTAAGGTTGGACTGATGTATGTATGTAAGGATGAACTGGTTATATGTATGTATGAAAACATATATGTATCTAATGTACACATATACATATACATACATATGTAAGCAATGGAAACAAAACAAAAGAAAATACAGAGAGAGAGAGAGAGAGAGAGAGAGAGAGAGAGAGAGAGAGAGAGAGAGAGAGAGAGAGAGAGAGAGAGAGAGAGAGAGAGAGAGAGAGAGAGAGAGAGAGAGAGAGAGAGAGAGAGAGAGAGAGAGAGAGAGAGAGAGAGAGAGAGAGAGATGGATAGATAGATGGATAGATAGATAGATAGATAGACGGATAGATAGAAAAAGAGAGAGGAGAGAGAGAGAGAGAGAGAGAGAGAGAGGAAATTGAAAGATAAAAGGCGATCTTTCTTCCCTTCCCCTCTTATCCAAAGAACAAAGTCGATATTTACTGCCGTCTATTTCTTAAAAGATGTTTTGGCAGCAAAGTCTTCGGAAACCACAATAAGAATTTCAGGAAAGGGGGCGGGGTAGGGGGTATGGGGTAGGAAGAGGGGGAAATCTGGCGTAGATGATTGTATATATATTCATCTATTCATCTCTATTCATCTATATAGATAAATATATATATATACATATATAAATACGTACATACTATCTTTCTATCTATTTATCAATATCTATCTATTTATCTCTATATATCTCTCTGTCTGTCTCTATGTACCTATATATTTACACACAACATACTCATACACACTCATATATATATGTATATATATATGAGAGATAGAGATAGATAGATAGATGGATAGAAAGAGAGAGCGAGAAAGAGAGTGAGGAGGAAGTGAGCTGAGGAGGAGTGAGGAGAGAGATAAAAAGAATCTGCACAGTCTACATTTTCAGTAATGTTTACTCAGTTCTTTTGTGCTACGATGACTGTGATCATAGCGCGTGCGTACGTGCGTGTGTGTGTGTGTGTTTATGTGTGTGTCTATATATAGATAGATAGATCCATAAAGAGACAGATAGAGAGAGATAGACTGGTGTCCATGCGTCTGTATGCAAAATGCATTTACATTTTTTTTTCTCCTTCCTTGAAAGAAACAAAATACATCAAATTAAAACACAAAAATGAATAAAAAAACATGAGTAATAATCCATTACAAGCCCGCCCCCCCCATTCCCTTCTCTCTCTCTTTACTCCCTTCCCTCCCTCCTACTTCCCTCCCTCCCTCTCCCTCCCTCCTGCCCTCTCCCTCCCTTTCTCCTTCCCTCTCCCTCCCTTTCTCCTTCCCTCTCCCTCCCTCTTGCCCTCTCCCTCCCTCCCTCCCTTTCCCTCCCTCCCCCCCTCCCCCTCCGTCCTTCCCTCCCCCTCCCTCCTCAAGAGCTGTGTGTTTCGAGAACGCATATGTCCGCTACACTGGATTCTTACGCATTC
>NC_061850.1:2532348-2534698 GCF_019202785.1 Penaeus chinensis | reverse complement strand
CAAACACAAACACAAGCACACACAAACACACACGCTTATCCCCCCACAAACATACATCCATTACCATATAACTCGCATTGACACAGATCATCACAAACAAGACCAGGCAAACACAACAAAGCCACATGCATCAAACAACATCAAGTTAAATGCATGGCGATTCATCAGAGTTTCCCCTTTAAAACACTCGCGCTGCATGATAAAAAAAAAAAAAAAAAATCATGAAAAAAAAAATTATTCATAAAAGCAAAAAAGTCAGGCACACTGCAGCTCATGATAGCGCTGTTAAATGGCATTATTATCATCATTACTGTTATTGTTAGAATTACCATTAGTATTAATATTGTCATTGCTATTATTATTGTCATTGTTATTACTGTTGTTGTCGTTGTTATTATCATTATTATCATTATCATTATCATTGTTATTATCATTATTGTTATTATCTTTATTATTATTATCCTCATTATTATTGTTGATAATAATTGTTGTTATTATTGTTGTTATCATTGTTATTATTATTATTATTATCATTATTATCATTATAATAATCATTACTATTATCATTATCATCATCATTCTTACTATTACTATTTATTCTTTATAATCATTATCATCGCATCATCATCATTATTATCATTGTTATCATTATCATTATCATCATCACCACCGTTTGTATAACACTCAGTCTAAATAGCGTTATTGCCATTTAAAATATTGAAATATCATATCTGCCATTAGTCTAATTTGGTCTAACGTAATTTTCCAAAAGTTTCTGAAAGGGAAAACTAATTTACAATTTTCTGTGTAACTGATATTGAGGTTAGACAAACTACAGTACATTTGAGAATGCTTCCAAAATAGTTTGTTGCATTTCAGTTATGTGCATGTGTATTTTACATGGCTATACTATGTTATTAAACACACACACCAAAGGCTTATGGATAAGCTATCGTCCGAACACAGACACACACACTCACACGTATTCACATACGCAATACAGATACAGAAACACACACTCTCTGTCATTCTGTCTGTCTGTTTGTCTATCTGTCTGCCTTTGCTCTCTCTCTCTCTCTCTCTCTCTCTCTCTCTCTCTCTCTCTCTCTCTCTCTCTCTCTCTCTCTCTCTCTCTCTCTCTCTCGCTCTCTTTCTCTCTCTTTCTCTCTCTCTCCCTCTCTCTCTACCTCACTTTCTCTCTCTTTCTCCCACACACACCCCACTCTCCCATTCATACAACATACAGACACACGCAAACATGTACAAACTTACACACGTACACACAGCCACGTACCCTTTCATATATGTACGACTAGATATCGTCTATTTATCATTACAAAAGCATGACTAAGCACAAAAGGGTTATTAATCAAATCGTAAAACACACAAAATAAATGACCGAGATTCTTAAGGCAATAGAACAGATGATAGTTAATTTAGGAGAAGAAACAAGTAAGAAAAAGAAGAAGAAGAAGAAGATAATATAAACAAATTAAGAATTCATGATAGTGCTATTGCGTGATTCTAGCTCTGGTAACACTGAGGGTAATTGGTTATAGTTGTTTGGTAGAAGTACTGTCATCACGTAGTAGTTGCATGTTGATGGCCATAAAGGATAGTTAGAAAGAACATTACTGCTGTTCCCATCCTCTATAGTAAATGAATGTACTGTGCGAAACATGTTTTTTTCCGCTCTCGAAATAAGTATAAGATATTACAGAATACCGATGTATCTATCTATCCATCTATGTATCTGTGTGTGCGTGTATATATATATATATATATATATATATATATATATATATATATTTATATATATATGTGTGTATACATATATATGTATACATATTTCTAAACACACACACACACACACACACACACACACACACACATACAAACACACACATATATATATATATATATATATATATATATATATATATATATATACAAACATACACACACGCACACACGCACACACACACACACTCATACATATATATATAAATATATATACACACACATATATATATACACATATATATGTATGTATGTATGTATATATGTATGAATGTATATAGATGTGTATGTATCATGACGACCGCGCGCCGACCGCAGCGGCGGCACCCGACCTCACCAGGACGGTCAGGTCATCACATTCGAGCCAATTCCCGCAATGACTCGCAATTCCAGTCTTGATTTTTCTCTTCATAGCTTTGATAATTCCCATGAACAAATACCAGCTCTAACTCCCTCGTGTCATATTCGCGGGCGGTTTATTTAGATAATGTTTTGGCAAAACCTTTGCTCTGCGTTAATGTTATTTGCATCTTCATTTGCCCAGCGCCAT
>NC_061850.1:2519848-2527348 GCF_019202785.1 Penaeus chinensis | reverse complement strand
ATGGAGGAGAGGAGGGAGGAGAGTTAGAGGAGGCGTGAGAGGGAGAGAGAGAGGGAGAGAGAGCGAGTGGGAGAGAGGAGTGAGATGAGGAGAGGGAGTGGAGAGAGAGAGAAGAGGAGGAGAGAGATGAGAGAGAGGAGAGTGGAGGAGAGAGATGGAGGAGAGTGAGAGAGAGAGAGGAGATGAGAGAGAGAGTTGAGAGGAGAGGGAGAAGAGAGGAGTGAGAGGAGGAGGGAGGAGGAGAGAGGAAGGAGAGTGAGGAGAGAGGAGGAGAGAGAGAGGAGGGAGAGGAGAGGAGAGAGAGGGAGGAGAGGATGAGAGGAGAGGAACGGAGGAGGAGAGCGAGAGATAGAGGAGGAGGAGATGAGAGAGGAGGTGAGAGAGAGAGGAGATGGAGGAGTGAGAGAGGAGGGAGGGAGAGAGAGATGAGTGAGAGGAGGGAGAGAGGAGTGAGGAGAGAGAGAGAGGATGAGGAGAGAGAGAGTGAGAGGAGAGACGAGGAGGGGAGAGAGAGAGAGAGGGGGAGAAGAGGAGGGAGAGGAGAGAGGAGGAGGAGAGTGACGAGAGAGGAGAGAGATGAGAGGAGAGAGGAGAGAGAGGAGAGATGGGAGGAGATGGAGAGAGAGAAGGGAGAGTGAGAGAGAGAGATGAGAGATGAGGAGAGAGAGACGAGGGAGTGAGAAGAGATGAGAGATGAGGGGAGAGGATGGAGAGGAGGAGGAGAGAGGGAGAGTGGGAGAGAGGAGAGAGTGGAGAGAGAGAGATGAGGAGAGGGAGGAGAGATGATTGAGAGGAGGGATGAGTTAGAGGGAGGAGAGATGAGGAGGAGAGAGAGAGGAGAGAGAGGAGGAGAGAGAGGGAGAGAGGAGAGGAGGGAGAGAGCGAGAGATGAGAGGAGAGAGATGAGAGAGAGAGGAGGAGTGGAGAGAGAGAGAGGATGGATGAGGGTGAGGAGAGAGAGAGATGAGAGGATGAGAGAGGAGAGAGAGGAGAGGAGGAGGAAGAGAGAGGAGAGAGAGGAGGGGAGAGAGAGGGAGTGGAGAGAGGAGATGGAGAGGAGGAGAGAGGAGAGGAGAGAGGATGAGAGGAGAGAGATGAGGGAGAGAGGAGATGAGAGAGGATGAGAGGGAGAGAGAGAACGAGGAGGAGAGGAGGAGAGGGTGAGAGAGTGGAGAGAGAGAGAGAGGATGAGAGAGAGAGAGTGGTGGAGAGGAGAGAGGAGAGGAGAGGAGAGGAGAGGATGAGAGAGAGAGGCGAGAGAGAGGAAGAGGAGAGAGTGGAGGAGAGAGAGGAGGGAGGAGAGAGATGAGAGAGAGAGGATGAGCGAGGGAGGAGGAGAGGAAGAGTGAGAGATGAGAGGAGAGAGGAGAGAGAGGAGAGAGGAGGAGGGAGGGAGAGAGGAGTAGGAGCGAGAGAGTGGAGAGAGAGGAGAGAGGGAGAGGAGAGAGAGAGGAGATGGAGAGGAGAGGAGAGAGAGGAGAGGACGGTGAGAGGAGGGAGATGAAGAGAGAGCGAGAGAGTTGGAGAGAGAGAGAGGAGGAGAGAGAGATGGTGAGATGAGAGGAGGAGAGAGAGGATGGAGAGAGGAGAGTGGAGGAGGAGAGAGGAGGAGAGAGAGGAGAGATGAGAAGAGAGGATGAGGAGAGAGAGATAGAGGAGAGAGATGGAGAGGAGGGAGAAGAGGAGGAGGAGAGAGGTGGAGGGGTATGGTTTTAAGATGCTGGGAGAGATTGATTGGGAGAGGAGATGGAGATGATTATGAGAGATGATGAGAGAATCATGGAGAGGAGATTTTGGAGTTGAGTGTGGCGAGCGGAGATGATGATGGATGAGGAAAGGAGGGGATTTTGGATCCGAGGAGAGGGAGACGAGAGACGCGGGTTGACGGGAGAGGGAGGTGAGGAGGGAGTGAGGGAGGAGGAGAGTAGATTGATGTGGAGAGAGGAGGATGGATGGATTAGAGGTGAGAGAGTGAGAGAGAGTGAGGGATGAGAGCAGTTTATGAGAGAGATATGCGGGAGGGAGGAGTTGATGATGAAGGAGATGATGATGAGAGATGAGTTGGAGTGGAGACTCGAGACCCAGAGAGTTTGGGACCTGAGGACGAGGGAGGTTGATGAGATTTGATGGCGGAGAAGAGGGAGAGGTGTGAGAGGATGACTGGAAGAGAAGAGAGAGAGTGGAGTGTGAGACTTCGAGGGTGCTGATGAGGTGGAATCCCGAGATGAGATTCCGGAGGAGGAGGAGTGACGGTTTGATGATTACGAGGGAGATTAGGGAGTAGAGAGATGGATGATCTGACGATGAGTATTAGAGACTGGGAGATTGATCGAGATGAGAGAAAAGAGGAAGAGGGAGAAGGATAGATGATAGGATGTCAGATGAAGTGAGAGGACGTTGAGAGACGGGATTAGGAGAGAGAGAGAGCGAGATGAGACGTGAGGTGAGGGAGAGGAGATGATGCGGGTGGGGACGATGAGTGACAGGACTCCAGAGGAAGGAGAGATGGTTGGAGAGCGGAGTGGGGATGGAGGTACGATGAGGAGATGAATTGAGAGAGGAGAGACTGAGAGAGAGACGATACATTTTGAGGAGGAGAGAGAATTTTCGATGGAGAGATTGAGAGAGATGAGTGAGCGAGAGAGAGAAAGACTGATAGCGAGAGAGAGGAGAGAGAGCGAGAGAGAGATTGACGAGAAAGAGAGATTGAGAGGAGAGAGAGAGAGAGAGGAGAGCGAGATGAGAGAAGCACGTGGTGTTGCGCAAACCGCTAGACCACCCATCTTCAACGCTAAAAAAAAAGGACATCAACGCAACCAGTGCGCGCCCACCCGCAGGTAGCCTGCACAATAGCTCCCATGCGTTCATCTAGGAGGAACCCGGCACCGGGGTCAGCTTCACGATCGCGCGATGGTTCCTTTCTCTCTTTCTCTTCTCGTTTTCTTCTTTCCATTCTCTTTTTTCTTCTTCTCTTCACAATTTTCTTATTTCTCTCTCTCTTTCTTTACTTCGCTCTCATTCGATTGTCGGTCGAGTAGTTTGTCTCTCTTCTCTCTCTCTCTCTCTTCTCTCTTCTCTTCTCTCTCTCTCTACTCTCTCTCTCTCTCTCTCTCTCTCTCTCTCTTCTCTCTGTTGTCTCTCTCTCTCTCTTTGTCGCTCTCTCTTCTCTCTCTCTCTCTCTCTCTCTCTCTCTCTCTCCTCTCTCTCTCTCTTCACTCTCTCTCCTCCTACCTCTCTCTCCCACCCCTCACACTCTCCTTCCGCCTCTCACTCTCTCTTTCCCACTCTCCCTTTCTCTCTTTCTTCTGCGGCTGAGAAGGCGTCGCGAACAAGAGCCGGAAGTCCGGTAGAAATCCTTCGGAACCTGAGACGTCGAGGGAGCGTCTTGGCGGGAAGGAGGTGTGTAGGAGGTAGGAGTCGCGTAGTGAAGCGAGATGGTGGGGAGATGTGAGACTCGCGCTGCGCCTACAGGTGGAGGAGGAGGTGGAACGGCTACGGAGCGAGGCTGTGCTGCGAGGCTCATGAGCGCGGCTCGCGCTGAGACGAGCACAGGAGGTGCGCATGCGACGCTGCGCAGCGCGCGAGATGAGGAGGTGGAGGAGGAGCGAGACCATGAGGAGGTGGAGGAGGAGGAGACTGAGGAGGTGGAGGAGGAGGCGGTGGAGAGGTAGATGATGGAGGAAGGAGATGAGGATGGAGATGGTGGGTGAGGGAGGAGAATGAGGGGTGGAGGAGCAGAAGGATGGGCGAGGGAGATGGTGGAGAGAGAGGGAGATGAGGAGGAGATGGTTGGTGGGAGGAGAATGAGGACGGGTGGGGGAGGAGGAGGAGGAGGAGGGAGGAGGAGGACATGGGGAGGTGGAGGAAGGAGGCGGCAGATGGTTGGAGGAGGAGGAAGAGAATGAGCAGATGGTGGAGGAGGAGGAGGAGATGGTGGAGGATGGGAGGAAGAGAATGAGGAGGTGGGAGGGGAGGAGGAGTGAGGGAGGAGATGGTGAAGGAGGAGGAGGAGAATGAGGAGGTGGGAGAGGAGGAGGAGAATGAGGAGGTGGAGGAGGGGGAGGAGAATGAGGAGGTAGAGGAGGAGGAGGAGATGGTGGAGGAGGAGGAGGAAAAGGAGGAAGTGGAGGAGGAGGAGGAGGAGGAGGAGATGGTGGGGAGGAGGAGAATGAGGAAGTGGAGGAGGAAGATAAGGAACACCATACCACCAACACACCATCTAACACACCATTACACCAGTTAACACTCAATAACACCAACTAACACACCATGCCACCAACTAGCACACCATGACACCAGCTAACACACCATGCCTTAACCTAACAAACCATAACGCCAGCCAACGCACCAACTAACACACCATAACAAACCATCACATCACCAACCACACCACAGCACCAGCTAACACACAGCAGCGTCCCGAGGCTTTTCTCGTGACGTGGGCGGAACGAAACTCTACAATGAAAACGGGCGCGCTCATCTTTAAGACGGGGCAATAATTTGTCACAGAGAATCAATAAAAGTTTGCCTGAAACTGTGAAAGGACCGTGTGCGTGCGTGCGTGCGTGCGTGTGGAAGGGGAATGTTAGGGAGGGAGGGAGGGAGGCGGGGAGGCGGGGAGAAGGGAGGGGTGTTGTGTGTGTATTGTGGGTTTTTTGCGGTTGTCTATGTGATTTACTGAGTCGTGTATATATATTGTCATTATATTATATTATGTGTGTGTTTTGAGCGATGTGTCCTAAATATTTACACACATATAACACTTTACCAACCTATATGCCACACATAAATTATATATGTGTGTGTGTGTGAGTGTGTGTGTGTCCGTGCGTCTGTGTGCCCGCACTCGTATATTTGGAGATATAAATTTGTATACAGATGTACATATAGCAGATAGACAACCAATCGAAAAGCAAAAACACGTTCAAATCCCCTCTCTGTTAAAACACAAACGCGCAAACAAAGGCACCGCGCAATATCAACAACACAAGAACAAACAAACGCATGGACACAACAAACACACAGATAGAGTCAACGTGAACCCCCTTAAAAAAAAATAAAAAAATAAAAAACCCATAAAAAAAAAAAAAAAACGCGAAATTTATAACCTGCCAAAAAAATCATACGAAGCTAAGAGTGTGCGTGTCGCTGTGCCATTTCGCGAATATGCTAATCGTTTTATATCACGCAGACCTGATTCATGGTATGGATTAGGGAATGATGATAAGTTGCACTGATTAGCTAACTAAAGGGCAATTGGTACTTTTTTGCAATGGAGATTGGGAGGGGGGCGGGTGAGGGGGGAGAGTAGGGTAAGGGATGAGGTGGAGGGAGGGAGAGGGAGCCTGAGGTAGGGAGAAAAAGGGAGGGAGGTAAGGAGCGTGAAGGGAGGAAGGAAAGGGAGAGATAGAGAGAGTAAAAGGGGGAGGGAGGGAGAGGAAGAGGGAGGGAGTGTAAGGGGGAGGGGAGGAAGAGAGAAAAAGGGAGAGGAGAGAGTAAGAGCGAGGGAGGGTTGGGGGACAGAAGCAGGGAGGGAGGGGGAGAGGAGAGAGAGAGAGAAAACAGGGAAATAAAGGGGAGAAAAGAGAGCGAACGAGAGAGGGAGAGAGGGATCAAAAGATAGAGAAGAGGGGGAGAGAAAGAGAGGGGAGAGAAGAAGGAGAGAGAGAGAAGAGAGAGAGTCGGAGATTGAGGATGCGAGGACGACGAGAGAGGACGATGGATGAGAGGAGATGTAGAGGAGAGGAGAGAGAGAGAGACGAGGAGAGAGAGAAAGAAGGCGAGAGAGAGCGAGGAGAGAGACGCGAGAGAGAGAGAGAGAGGAGAGAGAGAGAGGAAAGAGAGAGAGAGAGAGAGAAGAGGAGAGGTGAGAGACAGTGAGACGGATGAGGAGAGAGAGAGAGAGGGAGAGAAGAGAGAATGAGACTGTGAGAGAAGGAAGATCGTGTCGAGGGAGAGAGAGAGAGATGAGATAAGAGTAGGAGAGAGAGAGAGGAATATAAAAAGGAAAATAATAGTGATAATAATGATAAAGAAAACAATAACAATAAAGACAAGTTCAAAAACATAATGGCAGTAATAATTTTGATAATAATGATAGTAATAAAAATTATAATAACAATAAAAAAGTAATATCAAGTGTGTTTAATAACTACAATCTGACCCCCAAGCCTTTGTCTTACTTTGGGAGTTTAAATAATAAAGAATCCAGCGATCATTTCTTGAATTATTAAACAGCAAAACAAAGAAGGCGAAGAAATAAGTAGACGAAGAAAAAAAAGAAATAAGAAATAAGTAAAAGAGGTCAACTTGAGAACAGGAATGACTCCAATTATACTTTTTCACATAAAACGTTCGTGAAAAGTAGAAATTGAAGCCATTTAGTAGCACTTCAATTCAGACTGACCAGCAGAAGACAGAATAACCAATGACCATGAAGAAAAAGTCATTTGATTTCAACTGGCCAATGAGAGACAGGGGAGAAAAAAACCCAACAAATAAGCTTAAGAGTCTGAGAAATCAGCCAATCAACTTCAAGCTAAGGAACAGACCGGAGCGACGTGATTGGTCACCATTAATTCTCACTCAAACAACGCCAAAACTTCACACAAGTTTTTTTTTCCCTCTCACTTTCTTGGTGGAAAAAAAAAAAAATCTTAAAGAAGCTTTAGAGATAATGAACAAGCCTTCGTTTTCTGCCAAGTCAGCTCGAGTGTAAACATTTGACAGTTTTGTTTTAGGGAGATTCTCATAATGTGTAACGGTCCATTGATTCTCGGTTAAGGGAAGCTTATCTGTGACTTTTTGATTAGGAAAGAGAAAAAAAGGAAGGGCAAGGGGAAAATGGTAAATGGGGGGGGGGGGGGGGGGGGGGGGGAGGGGTATAGCTAAAGAGAATGAGTAATGTCATTGACGTGGAAGAGAGAGATAGAGACAGAATCAAAGTTTTTGTGGAAAAAAATGATCAAAGTTGAAGCGAAAGATGTACAGACAGTTCCGGATTTCGTTCTGTTTATTCTCTCACGCCATTTCCTCCCCACTTCCTCATCTCCTCCTTCATCTTGTCATTCTTCCCCCTACTCCCTCCCCCCCTCTTTCTCGCTCTCTCTCTCTCTCTCTCCTTCTCTCTCTCTCTATCTCTCTCTTTCTCTCTCTCTCTCTATCTCTATCTCTTCCTTTCTCCCTCTATCTCTCTTTCTCATCTAGTCTCTCTTATGTAACTTTCTCTACCAGTACCCAGTCTAGCTACGAGAAAGGAGAGAAAATAAAAGAAAAAAGAAGAGAAAAAGGAGGTAGGGACAGGAGGAGGAAGAGAAGCAGGAGGAAGAGACGGGGGAAGAGGAAGATGAGGATGTGAATGATGATAGACAGATAGACAGATAGTTAGATAAATACATAAATAGATAGATAGATAAAAAGGGAGATTGAGAGAGAGAGAGAGAGAGAGAGAGCACGAGAGAAGGGTGAGGAGAGAGAGAAAGAAACACAGAGAGAGGAGAG
>NC_061850.1:2504848-2507348 GCF_019202785.1 Penaeus chinensis | reverse complement strand
AGAGGAGGAGAGAAAGGGAGAGGGAAATTGGGGAAGGAAGAAGGAAGAGGGAATTGGAGAGGAGGGGAAAAGGGGATAGGCATTGGGGAGGGAAAGGGGAGGGGATCGGGTAGGTGTCAAGGGAAGGGTGGAATTGGGGAGGAAGGTAATGAGGAAAAAGACAGTAAAGGCAAGAGTTACAGGGAGCTAAAAAAAGCGAGAAAGGGGTCGGGGAGGAAATTAGTGAGAAGGGGGGGGGGGGAGGGAGTAAGGACAGGAGTTATAGGGAGCTAAAAAGAGAAAGAGAGAGAGAGAGAGAGAGAGCGAGAGAGAGAGAGAGAGAGAGAGAGAGAGAGAGAGAGAGAGAGAGAGAGAGAAATCCCGAGGGAGGGGTGCTAAAAATGAAATGGCGGTATATATATCCCTTGATAGCAGACCTGAGGTAAACTTGGGGTAAAGGGCTTCAAATTCTGACACTTTCAATATATGAGAACTATGATCATGCAACTAGGAACGTTAAGATCTTTTCAGAAACAAGACTAAAATCTTAATATAGAAAAGCATAATTCCTGGACTATAAAAACACTTAAACTTCTAGATATTAAGGAGTTTAGATTTCAGCATAAATGAGTTAAAACTCTCGACAGAAGTGGAATAAAAGCTTTAGACAAAAGGAAGCTAAGACACTCGACAGAATAAAAATAAACTCTCGACATAAGTGAAGAAAAAACTCTCGAGAGAAGGAAGCTAGAATCTCAACGAAGGAGAGCTAAAAGAAACAAAAGACAACTAACTAAAATCCCTAGACAAAAGAGAATATAGAACCCAGAAAAAAAAACAAAGACAAGGTTAAAACCATGGACAAAGAAGACTAAAAAAAACTTTAACAAAATCTATAAACCCTTTTGAGATCAGAGCTAAAACGCTGGACTGAAGTAAGCTACAACTCTCTTCACACAAGCGCTAGAATCACGAGAAAAAGAGAGATCTGAAGGGAGTTAAAATTCCTGTCAAAAAAAGTATCATAATGGGGAGTATTAGACTAGCAAAAAATATCATAATTGTGAAAAACGTAACAAGAGTATCTTAATTAAATGTCAATCATGATGAACCCTTTAGGATTTATTTTTTTTCTACAAATCTATTTTCTCTTCTTTTCGAATCATAAGCTTTGGATAATTCTTTTTTAAAACTTCATTTTCTCTCAATACCTCCTTCGACTCAACGGGAATAACAAAAGACACATTGAGAGTTTGTCAGAAGAAGTTGAATTTGGGGAGGAAACAGCAAAGGCACAAAAGGGTCTGTTTGGTGTCCTGTTAATGAACCTCAGGTATAACAGTACATTTACCTGTCCCCTTGGTGTGCTTTGGGCCTCTTGGGTGTACTTCAGGGGATGGAATAGTAGTTGCTTTCTACTAGGTACATTTTTTCTACTTCTGCTCTTCTCTGCACTTCGTTGTCTGTCTCTGTCTGTCTGTCTGTCTGTCTGTCTGTCTGTCTGTCTTTGTCTGTCTGTCTGTCTCCTCCTTCTCTCTCTTTCTGTTTGTCTGCCCCCTCTCTCTCATGATTTGTTTCTTTTTTTTCTTTTACTTTTCTTGATTTGTCTTGTTCTATCTTTTTCCGTCTGTTTGTCTGTCTGTCTTTGTCTTTATTTCTGTGTGTCTCTCCTGCCAGCTAGATATCTATTGATATGTCCTTCATTTATCTGGTCACATATGCCTCTATTTTGATATCCCCAGAGCCAACACGCACTCTCTCTCTCTCTCTCTCTCTCTCTCTCTCTCTCTCTCTCTCTCTCTCTCTCTCTCTCTCTCTCTCTCTCTCTCTCTCTCTTTCATACACACACACACACACACACACACACACACACACACACACACACACACAGACACAAACACACACACACACACTCACACACACACACACACACACACGCAGACACACACACACACACACACACACACACACACACACACACACACACACGCACACACACACACACACACACACACTCACACACACACAGCTATCCCAAAACAAACAAACAAACAAACAAACACAGACAACAAACGAATCCCTCCACGTCCTAAACATCTTCGTCCTTACAACCTCACCCTTACTAGCACAGCTCTGTTAGCATGGTTAGCCCGACAGGACGCACCAATAAATAGTCGGGAATTTCGGTAGAGTGTCGTGTGCAGCAGTTGACTATTTTGTGGCATTTCCAGTACACGTTTATTGTCGTCCCCTGTGATATATGTGACGTGTGTTTAGGATTGGAAATTTGCTTGCAGTACTAAGCGCTATGATTTACCGCCTGTGGGCCATTAATGGGGATTTGTTTGTCGTTTTGCCTCGGTGTTTTTGTATGTGTTTTGATGTGTTTTTTATTTGTTATTTGAACTGTTTAGTTGTTCGAGTTATTATTTATGATAACAATAGCAAAAGCAGTGATGATGAAAATAATGATGGTAAGGTTCCTGATGATAATGATGAGGATAATAGCAGCAATACTACT
>NC_061850.1:2489848-2497348 GCF_019202785.1 Penaeus chinensis | reverse complement strand
TTATTTTTTTATTTTTTTTTTAAGTATCTGGATCAAAGACGAGTCACGGCGGAGGATGAAGAGCGGAAAGCGTAACTGATGTTATGAAAAACTACGAATCGTTCTAAAGGTTTTCACGTTTATCCCCGCGCGAGAACGTGTCATAATGATTGGCGAGGACAATTTTCTTCGCGGTAACAACTATTGGCGGGAGAGAAATCATGCGAAAAATTGCTTCTTCATCTGTTATAGTTTTGGGAAAGATGCCGACTTCACTGCATTGCCGGTCAGCACACGCTCGGGTTTAGATATCAAGTCTAGATATTAAGATATTTAGATATTAAGATATTTAGATATTAAGCTATTTAGATATTAAGCTATTTAGATATTAAGATATTTAGATATTAAGATATTTAGATATTAGGATATTGAGATATTAAGATGTTAAGATATTAAGTTTAGATAAGATTTAAGATTGTGTAATATGCAAGAAAGAGACAAAAGTTGATGTACTAATGTTTCGTGTTATCGTTATCGTTATTATTACTGTGATTATCTTTTTATTATTATTGTTTTTATTATCATAAATATTGTTATTATCATTTCAGACACATCTTCGTTATGATTACTTATGCTATTACTGTTATCATCATCATCCTTTTTATATGATTATTTACAGACTTTTTATTTGTGTGTGTACGTGCGTGTACGTGTGTACGTGTACGTAAACCTATATTTAACATCCAAATACAACAAACGACGTCTCCACAATATCTTAAGCGTCCTTCTCTATGTCAACATTCTTTCTTTTCTTTTTCTCTCTCTTTTTTTCTGCAATCTTAACAAACTCCTTCAAAGACTCTCTACGCTTCCTTAAGTACCTGGGTCCCTCGCTTGAGAATCCCCGGGTCTCCTCTTGAATTCTGGGCTTTCTTTGTTGCCTAATTTGTAGCGAGACTTGTTCTTGTACGTCTATGCATGAACTATGTGTATATATGTATATATATGTATATATATGTATATATATATATATATATATATATATATATATATATATATATATATATATATATATATATTTACATACAAACACACACACACACATATGTATATCTGCGTGTGTGTGTGTGTGTGTGTGTGTATGTATATATGTATATGTATATATATATATATATATATATATATATATATATATATATATATATATATATATATGTGTGTGTGTGTGTGTGTGTGTGTGTGTGTGTGATGTGTGTGTGTGTGTGTGTGTGTGTGTATGTATGTATGTATCTATGTATGTATGTATGTGTGTATGTAAATATACATACACACAGAGACACATACATACACAAACACAGAAACACACATTTATTTTTCCATTTACATACAAATATCCCTTCACTGATTGATGCATTGACTGGAATATATAATCATAATGATTATGTATTATCAAGTCGTGAATTCATGAATATATTCGATGGATAAATTGGATAACTCGTATGGTTTACTTGACTGTACTTTTAAAATGAATAGTTTATGGAACTTGAGACATAGAAATAATATTAGTAAAACTTACAGTATACTTTATGTTTGTATGGGTGTGTGTTTGTTTGTTTGTTTGCTTGTGTGTGTATATGTCTGTGTGCGTGTGTGTATGTGTCTGTGTGTGTGTTTGTGTATGTGTGGGCTTGTTTGTTTTTGTATGAATGTCTGTGTGTGTGTGTGTGTGTGTGTGTGTGTGTGTGTGTGTGTGTGTGTGTGTGTGTGTGTGTGTGTGTGTGTGTGCGTGTGCATGTGTCTGTGTGTGTGTTTGTGTGTGTGTGTGCTTGTTTGTTTTTGTATGTAGCTGTGTGTGTGTGTGTGTGTGTGTGTGTGTGTGTGTGTGTGTGTGTATGTGTGTTTATATGTGTACGTAATTACCTGTCTGTATGATAATGAATGCATTCAAACAGTGCATTATACCCAAACCTTTCAATACCATTTAACACATAATAATTCAAGTTTTTTTTTTCCTGGTAAAGAGACCATCGATATATCTATCACGATTTTCCTTTTTTTTTTTCAATTAATACGTTTTCTTTTCTCCTGTTCGAAAGCGTTGGGGCAAATGAGACGTATCAGAAGTGGGATTTCCGATGATGAAGGCGACGAGAGAATCATTATGCTGGCTAAAGTCTCTTACCTTCCATCTCTCTCTCTCTCTCTCTCGTTCCTTCTTTCTATGTCTCTTCCTTTCCTCTGTTTCTGTCGCTGTTTATCCGTCTCTCTCTCTCTCTCTCTCCCCCTGTCTCTGTCTGTCTCTTTCTCTTTCTCTTTTTCTCTGTCTCTGTCTCTGTCTCTGTCTCTCTCTCTCTCTCTTCCTGTCTCTTCTTTCCCTCTCTTCTCTCTCTCTCTCTCTCTCTCTCTCTCTCTCTCTCTCTCCTCTGTTCAACCCATAAACATAAAGATAGACAGATAGCTTGAGAAAGAGAAAGTGAGAGAGTAAATACATGTTTATTTACCCGCATGTACCACAGTGTAGGTATATTACATGCGATATACTGTACGATATACTGTTATATACTGTGGATTAGATCAAGCCAGTAATTGATACCAAACAGTAATTAAAATGTACCGCGCAGTGTGTAATGACATTCCGTCGGCTCTGTTGAAGCCAATGCAATTAAGTATAAAGTATTAAGGATCATGAAGACAAATCAACGTGGGGCGGATGTCAATTAATTTTGAAGAGGATTAGTATAAAAAGAGAGAGAGAAAGAAGAGTGAAGGGTGAAGAAAAAGGGGAAAAGTGAGAGAAAAAGAGAAAAAAAAGAGAGAGAAAAAGAGAGAGAAGAGAGAAAGAGAGAGGAAAAAAGAAAAAGGAGAGAGAAAAAGAGAGGAAAAGAGAAAAAAGAGAGAAAAGGAGAAAGTAGAAGGAAAAAAAAAAAAACGAAAAAGAGAGAGAAAATGAGAGGAAAAAAGAAAAAGACGGAAAAGATGGAAACAGAGAGAAAAGAACGAAAAAGAGAGACTAATAGAGAGAGGAAAGGAGAGGAAAAAGAGAAAAGGGAAAGAAAAAGTGGAGTGATAGTAATTTGAAGAAATTTGCGGAGTTTGAAGGCCCACTTGGGAAGGACGAGGAGGGAAAATAGGGGATGGGGGGGGGGGGGGGGGTGGAAAAAAAGGAAGAAAGTGTGTGTGTGTGTGTGTGTGTGTGTGTGTATGGGTGTGTTTGTGCGTGTGTTTGTGTGTATGTGTGTGTGTGTGTGTGTGTGTGTGTGTGTATGCGTATGTGTGTGTGTATTAGATATAAAGATAGATCGTTAGATAGATAGATAGATAGAGAGAGAGAGAGGAAGATAAATAGATACATAGAGACAGAGAGCGAGAGAGAAAGAGAAAGTAAGAAATAAATAAAGAGGGAGAGAATCAAAGAAGCAAAGAGTAACGGAGGAAAATAGAGAAAGAGGCTCATATACACCCTCTGAATTTGCACCTCGTCTGTGAGTATTATTCAGTCTCTTCATATATATATATATATATATATATATATATATATATGTATATATATATTTTTTATTCCTGGTATCTCTTCATTTATCAAATCGCCTGTTTATATATCTATATTTTTTCCATTTGTTTGTGTAATTCTGTATCTTTTTTTTAATATCTATCCTTTCCCAGCATCTCTTCTTATCTATCTGTTGATTTATCTTACTTTCTTTTCCTTATTGATTTATTAGAAAAACGAGAAATAAAATTAAATAAAAAACGAAGCAGGAAACAGCACAGGGGAAAAAATACAACAGAACTCAAAATAAAAATCAATGAACGAAAGAGTTTAGAAAAAATCTCTTCAATAATCTTGATCGCTCGTTAATGAAATTTGCAACAACAACTGCATTTTATGAGTGTAATGAGTTATTTGATCAATGGACCGTGTATGTGCTGGGGATTTTCTACGAATTCTGTTTTTTTATAATAATAATGCTGTTGGGAAAGATGAAAACAATAATAATATTTGTATAGCCATTATATGCTAAAGTCACTCAGAAGCCCCGCCCTCTTTCCTAACTAAGAAGCTGATTGGTCCATATATAATGTTCGTATTGCTATCCATTAATTATTTCACAGTTTATAATCATACCTCTTCTTCCGCATTATAACATTGAAAATAAGAAACACACTTAAACAAACAAACAAAAATATTTAAAGACCAACACTTTAGAGAGTTTAAAAAAATGCTGAACACGGATAGCATTTTGGCCGAAGTCAGAGCCAGCATCGCCTTTGAACGCAGCCCTTCCACCATTTCTTTGACGTTTTTTTTTTTTTTTTTTTTTTTTTTTTTTTTTTTTTTAGCAAATCTTAACGAAATAAAAACAAATAGGACCAAATATAGAGCACGATTAGCAGTAAAATACATTTTTTACTCTAAAACACTACTATCGACTACTTTTACCATGATTATATTTACGGTGACGACCTTCATACTTCACATACTTCGAAATTAAGATAGTTATATAAGATAATAATAATGGAGCTAATAGACACGATGATGATTACAGTAGGTTTTCTATTTATTATCTTCCGAAAAAGTGGGAAAAATATTTCTATCTATATATCCATCTGTCTATCCGTCTGTCAGTAAGTTTATTTATCTATCTATCCGTTTGTCAGTAAGTTTATCTATCCATCTATCCGTTTATCAGTAAGTTTATTTATTTGTCTCTCCGTTTGCCTGTACATTTATCTATCGATCTGTCTATCCATCCATCCATCCACCCACCCACACACTCATCCATTCCTCTCTCCATCCACCCATCCATCTCTCTATTCATCAACCAGTCTATCTATCTCTCTATATCACAAATGACTTATAGCTGAAGCTCAGCATCACCTTCCGAAGCCACGGCCAGCGATGCTTTCGGATGCTTTCGGTGACACCATTACAGTGATGAATGTTGCATTAACGTGGATATTGCTGATGACTTGTTTGCCCTTGTCTCAAACACTGGTCTTGGTCACGGCTTAGGCTCCAAGATAATGGGAAGGCGAGGGGAATGTAAAGGGGAGGTTATCAAAGCATAAGCCGGAGTCGTGCCTAGCATTACGGACAGTGTTTTTGGAAAATAGGCATAAAAACAAAGGGTGAGAAAAAAAGGAAAAGGAAATGTTATTAAAGCAATGAATGAAGAGAGAGAAGGGAAAATGAAAATACGAAATGAAATAGTGAAGAAGATAGGATAAAACTAGGCAATAGGGCAAATAAAATAAGAAGAAAGAGGGTGGAAACAGAAAATAGAAATAAAAAAAAAAGAAAAAGAAAACGATGAAAAGAAAACAAATGAAAAAAAAAAAAATCACTGGAACGAAAGGAAACCCAAACAAGAAACCCTCATAACAACAAAACAAAAACAGAGAGGAATACGACAATAAACAAATAAAAAAATAAAAGACAAAACCTACAAACAAACAACAAAAAAAAAAACTCCCACCCACAAACACCTCAAAAACAAACAAACAAGCAAAACGAAACAAAAGAAAACAAAGACAAACACGGACGAAAACAAACACACCGATTCCTGTACCTTTGGTTTGAAGGACATTTCCACTCTCTCCCTTTAAGTCACGGGGGGGGGGGGGGGGGGGGCGTGTGGGGAGAAGAGCCTCTGATGCGACAGTCACTTGTCTTTTCTCTCAAGTGTATGGGAGGGAGTGAGTGGGGGGGGGAGGGGATGTGGGGAAGATGTATGGGTGGGGAGAGGAGGTATGGGTGGAGGTGTGAGAGGGGGAGGGCGTGTGGGAGGGGAAGGGGGTGAGGAGAGATGTATGGGTGGGGGGTGAGAGATGTGGGGGAGGGGACAGGGGATGTATAAGTGGAGAGAGGAGGTGTGGGGGTAGGGTGAGAGGGGGAGAGGTGTTAGGGAGATAAAGTGTGGGGAGAGATGTGGGGGAAAGAAAAGGGGAGTCGTGAGTGGGGAGAGGAGGTGTGAGTGTGGGTGAGAGAAGGGGTGTATGGGTGGGAGGGGGGGAATGGGGAGAGGATATGTGGGTGGGGGTGAGGAGAGGCACGTGAGTGTGAGAAGGGAATGTGGGGGGAGGGGAGAGTAGAGCGTGTGTGGGTGTGGGTGTGTTTGTGGGCGGGCAACGGGATGTTTGTTTAGATGTGCGGAAGGGGGTGGGGAGGGATGTCCAAGTATGTGTGTCTGTGTGTGTGTGTGTACGTATGTGCATTTTCAAGACGAAATTTGACAGACCATACATCTAAGAAATATCTACAACCACTCGCAAAGAAACACCAACATTCTGTAAAAAGCAACAACAGCAACAAAGAAATTTCCCAATAAGCAAACGGGTCTGCGTCTAAAGGCATAAAAAAAAAAAAAAAAAAATTTGCTTGTGAATCGTTATGCAAGCAACTCCGGCCCAGGGATTTCCATAACGATCACGGTCCATCAACATTACCATTCTGATCCCTGGTGGAGCGACGAGGACCGACCCTGAACCCTGAACTCTGGACCCTGACCCTTGAACCCTGAACTTCGAATCCTCGGTCGAAAGGACTTATGTTTCGGCGACCGTTTCGTGAGCTAAACTAATTCGCACATTCTTTGTATTGACGAGAGTGCGAATAATCTACAAATTGTTTTTTCTAGCTAAAAATAAAGTTTTGTTTATAAAATTTGTTTATAACTATTCTAAAACTACTGAAACTTTATTTGCAAACATTTTTTTTCTGCAATGATTTAGTAAGTGTACACTAATTTGAATAAATGTTTTACCTACGGAGAGGATTATATAGGTCGACAGTGTTTCTAAAGCTTCACAAATATGATAAAGCGAATTCGAACTATGTTTCGAGACAGTGATTCGAACCGCTCTCGCTCTGAGGTGGTTTCGATAATGAGAAACATTTCAAAAGTAGCAGTCATGGAAAACAATATGATTATTTATTCTCATTTATGTTTGTGTGTATATAAAAGTATAAAAAAGATTATAATTCTACATCACCCTCAGCTGCAATGATGGCCATTTGTTTGCAATACGTACCTGCAAAAAAAACAAAAACAAACATGAAAATTAGATATGAATAGGCATATTTACAATGCTAATAACATACGATTACATTCAGTACTTAAATATATACTTACCACAGAATAAATTTCAGAATAAGAAGTTAACACAACATATCGTTACAGAAAACTGATAACATTATCAATTGCTTGGATAAAAACACAAACAAATATTTAAAGCTTGTTTTACATTTAATCATGGATCAAACGAGAAATCTAGAAATCTATTTGGCGAGGAAGGTTGTGCTGATCGATGCAACATTACTGACCAAAATAGATCAAAGTCGAATACACATGTTGGTACATTTTACCAACAGCAAAGAGCACACAGCAACAACAGCAGTGACAGCGACAGCAAACAGAATGTCCTCCAATGCATAACCTTTACGTATATCTAATTATCGGCCAGACCAGAAATCCAGAAATCTATTTAGCGAGGAAGGTCAGGGACGGAGATCGGAAATCA
>NC_061850.1:2467348-2472348 GCF_019202785.1 Penaeus chinensis | reverse complement strand
AGAGAGAGAGAGAGAGAGAGAGAGAGAGAGAGAGAGAGAGAGAGAGAGAGAGAGAGAGAGAGAGAGAGAGAGGAAGAGAAAGATATAAAAGAGAGAGAAACAGAGACAGAGAAACGGGGAAAAGAAATAAAGGAAAAAAAAAAAAAATAGACAGAAAGAAAAACAAGAAAAAAAAAAGAAAACATATTCCACCATTTCTCACACGAATCCCTCAACTTCTATCCACCCTTCTCATAAAACAAACAAACAAACATAAAAAAACACAACATAAACACCATACACAACAAACACAAACAACAAACCATTACACCACGTACAAGAACCCATTTGCCAAATGCCCAGAGCGGCCTTAACATTCGAACTCAAACCAGCTGATCGCGATGGCTTGCTATTGTTTGCGCTTCTGATGGAAATGCAACACATGATTAAGCTGTCTTGCATTCCCTGCCTCCCGTCTTCCGCCGATGTTGCTTTTGCTCGAGTGCTGTTGGCAGTTTGGGCGAGAGAGGGATAGGGCTAGATAGATGGGTAGAGAGATAATGATAATGATAATTGTAATGATAATGATGATAATGATGATGGTGATAATGGAAATAATGATGATGGTGATAATGGTAATAATGATGATTATGATCTTAAGGATGATAATAGTAATGATAATAATAATAAAAATAATAATAATCATAATAATGATAATGATAATGATGATAATAATATGATAATAATGATAATGATAATAATAATAAGAGTAATGATAATAACAATACTACTAATGATGATAATAATAGCGATGATGATAATGATAAAAATAGTAATAAGAATAGTAATAATAATAGTGATAATAACAATAATATTAATCGTGGCCATGATGATACTAAAAAGGATAAAAATGATAATGATCATGATAATAATAACAATAATAGAAGTGATAACAATCGTGCTGATTATAATGATAATAATGATAATAATAATAATAATAATAATAATAATAATAATAATTATAATAAGAATAATGATGATAATAAAACATGATAATGATAATAATGATAATAATGATAATAATGATAACAATGATGATAATGATAATAATGATAATAATAATAATAATAATAATAATGGTAATAGCAATAATAAGGATAATATATAACACTGATGATATTAATAATAATAGTCATAATAATAATAATGTAATAATAAAAATAATTTTTGATAATAATAATAACAAAAATATTGATAATATAACAAAAATTATAATAACAATAATAATAATAATAATAACAATGATACTAATAATAACGATAATAAGGACATTTTTGAAAACAATAGTAATGATAATAATAATAATGATAGTCATTGTATCAATGATGATAATAATAATAATAACATAATAATAAGGACAATTTTCAATAATTATCATGATAATGATAATAATAATCATAGTAGCAACAATAATGATCCTAATAGGTATAATGATAACAATAATAATGATAATAATAATAATAATAATATGAATGATGATAATAATAAAAAGGATAAGAATGATAATGATAGTTGTAATGATAATAATAGTAATAATATAATAACGATAGTGATAATAATAACGATAATCATGGTAGTAATGATAAATAAGATAATAATATTAATAATAATACTAATAATAGTACTGATAATAATGATAATAATCATTATAATTATAGTAATAATAGTAATAACAATAGTAATAATAATAATAATAATAATAATGATAACAATAATGATAATGATAATAATGATAATAATAATAATGATGATAATAATAGTATAATAATAATATAAGTAAAAATGATACTAACAATGATAAAAATAAAAACATTTTTTTCTTTTTTTTCTTTCTCTCTTTCTCTTTTTAATACGCCAAAGCCCCAGACGCAGCATGACATTCTCTTCATGACAAGCGGAGGCGGGTGTGTGGCCAGGGTGTGGGTGTAATTTCACGTTGTAACTTTAAAGAGGATAACACGCTACCCATTCGCGACCCGTGGACCCATGCAAAGCCACGAATGCGCTGTGGTTGTTGCAGTGGTAAATATTTTCTGTTTTCAATTTATCTAGTTATTGGTTTGTTTCATTTGGGTATTTTTTGTTGTTTTTGTTTTACTTTTTATTTTTTCTGTGTACTGGATATTATTGATTTGTTCTTCTCGTATATGTCCAGTGATGAGATGCTAGTGAAAGGGTGTCATTAGGTAATTGAAAACGTCTAAAGTACATACCTTACTTAATTAGATGTATACACTTATATACGTATATACATTCATGCACATATGCAAAGACATACACACAAATAAGCATTGACGTACATAGACAAGCGCATATGCATACACGCTCATGTTTAATCACAAAAATGATAGCTTGCATAGATAAGTATATACATACAAATATTCATCCATATGAAATTACAAATTAATCTAAATAACAGTCAATTTAAGTTATTTCATCTAAAACAGACTTTTTTAAATATCTGTTTCTAACTACATGGATTAGTTATTGTAAATTTCTCATATATCTATTTTTTTTTGAAAATTTTGAAAATTCGGCTTTTGAAAATACCTGCTAATTATTTATGGATTTGCTCTCCCTCTTTCTACTATCATGTTTCAATTTCTGTTTCATTCTTGCAAATTTTAGCAAATATGTTCGGTTAAATTTATAATTTAACTGTGATTAGATACTGAAAAAAAGGGGATTTGTTTTTAATGGAATGTCCTGGCTGGGAATGTTGTTGTTGTTGTTGTTGCTGTTGTTTTCCCGAAAATATTAATTAGGAATCATGTCAACAGGCAAAAGCGACCGAGAGAAAATGGCAATTATTATTATCATTATTATTTTTACTTTTTCTTCTCTCTCTTTACATACACTAAGATACATTGAATCTGTCTCTGTCTCCCCTTTAGGTGATGGTTAGTGAACGTGTAGATAAACGGACAAATAGATAAATATATACTTGCATAAGTAAATAGATATTTGATTTAATTATGGAATGAATAGACAAATGAAACACACACATATGCTCTCTCTCTCTCTCTCTCTCTCTCTCTCTCTCTCTCTCTCTCTCTCTCTTCCTCCTTCCTTTCCTCCCTCCTTCCCTCCCTCTCTCCTTCCCTCTCTCCCTCCCTCCTTCCCTTACTCCCTCCTTCCCTCCCTCCTTCCCTCACTCCCTCCTTCCCTCCCTCTCTCCCTCCTTCCCTCCCTCCCTCTCTCCTTCCCTCCTTCCCTCCCTCCTTCACTCACTCCCTCTCTCCTTCCCTCCCTCCCTCCCCCCCCCCCAGCGCATCGATGAATAACTAAACTGATACAAAATGTCACTTACTCCAGGATACTTAAACATCACTCCCTGTATATAAAACCAGGACGCTCAAAAACACATATAATCTCAATATGCAAATGAAGACACATTTACTTACCGCATCCCACACACCAGCACACCAGCCTCGATTGCTTGCATGCATTAAGTATTGCTTGCGTGCGATGAAAACCTCATCCATAAGTGATGAAGTCTAGGCATATAAATCATAATTGCTTTAATATTCATGGAGCAAGCAAGCCATCCTCTCCCCACCCCCTCTTCTTCTATCTTTCAAATTTTCTCTCGTTCTGATTTTCTGACTTTCTTTCTCTGTCTGTCTGTCTGTCTGTCTGCTTGTCAGTCAGTCTGTTTGTCTGTGTGTTTGTCAGTCAGTCTGTCTGTCTGTGTGTCTATCTGTCTGTCTCTGTATGTCTGCTTGCCTGTCAGTCAGTCAACTAGTCTTTCTGTCTCAGTCTGCTAAGTCTGTCGGTCTGTTTGTCTGTCTGTCAAGAAAACATGAGAGGCAAATCTGAAAGAAACGGAGCCTAGATTTCCTCATAACTCGTTTTCTTTCCATTCCTTCCACCCTTCTCCTTTCCCGTCTCTTCTCCCCCACCCCCCCACTTCCTCTTTCTAGCCCACGACCCACAACCCACAATCCCCATAACCCCTTCTAGGGCACAACCCCATCCCCTCCGACCTTCCCCCCCATCCCCACCTTCTCTCCTCCTTCCCCCCCAACCTCCCCTCCTTCCTTTATCCCAACCCCGACCGCCCTACCATCCCTTCTATCCCTTTCCTCCCATTCCCTCCCTCTTCCCTCCCATTCCCTCCCCCTTCCCTCCCCCTTCCCTCCCTTTCCCTCCCCCTTTCCCTCCCATCCACCCCCTCCCCTTCCCTCCCCTTCCGTCCTATCCACCCCCTTCCCTTCCCTCCCCTTCCCTCCCGTCCACCCCCTCCCCCTTCCCTCCCTTCCCCTCTACCTCCTTCCTCCCCTCCCCTTCCCTCCCCTTCCCTCCCATCCACCCCCTTCCCTTCCCTCCCCTTCCTCCCTCCCTTCCCCCCTACCTCCTTCCTCCCCTCCCCTTCCCTCCCATCCACCCCCTCCCCTTCCCTCCCATCCACCCCCTCCCTTTCCCTCCCATCCAGCCCCTCCCCTTCCCTCCCTTCCCTCCCATCCACCCCCTCCCCTTCCCTCCCATCCACCCCCTCCACTTCCCTCCACCTTCCCTCCCATCCACCCCTTCCCTTCCCTCTCCTTCCCTCCCATCCACCCCCTCCACTTCCCTCCCTTCCCCTCTACCTCCTTCCCCCCCCCTTCCCTCCCCATCCCTCCCATCCACCCCCTTCCCTTCCCTCCCCTTCCCTCCCATCGACCCCCTCCCCTTCCCTCTCTTCCCTCTACCTCCTTCCTCCCCTCCCCTTCCCTCCCATCCACCCCCTCCCATTCCCTCCCCCTTCCCTCCCCTTCCCTCCCATCCACCCCCTCCCCTCCCCTCCCCTTCCCTCCCATCCACCCCCTCCCCTTCCCTCCCATCCATCCCCTCCCCTGCCCTCCCATCCACCCCCTCCCCTTCCCTCCCCCTTCCCTCCCCTTCCCTCCCATCCACCCCCTCCCCTTCCCTCCCATCCACCCCCTCCCCTTCCCTCCCCCTTCCCTCCCCTTCCCTCCCAT
>NC_061850.1:2454848-2457348 GCF_019202785.1 Penaeus chinensis | reverse complement strand
ACGAATATAACTGAATATAAGTAAACAAGGTTTTAAAGAGTAGTAATAATTAGACAAAATCAAATTCTAGATGAAATCATTTGTAAAAATCGTGATTTTTAAGTAAACAGATATTTACAGACACAACCAAATATCTAAAAAAAAAAAAAAAAAAAAAAAAAAAAATCATCGTTGGTGTTAATTACAGTCCCTGATAGGAGTTGTTATAGCATAATGCATCAAAATTTATATTGGCAATGAGAGTAATAATTGCAATGATTAATTGCATCAAATCGATAAATGGATTATTCAGTCAAGCGAATTCCCAAACGCTGGTTAGGCTGATGGTAATAGAGGAGAAAAGAAAAAAAAGGAAGGAAGGGAGAGAAAGAAAGGGAGGAGGGAATTGAGGAAGGGAAGAAGGAGAGAAGGAAGGATGGAGGAAAGGAAGGATGAAAAGAAAGAAGGAAGTAGGGATGGAAGGATGGAAGGAAGGGAAGAGGGGAGTGGGAGGATGGAGGAAGGGAAAGTGGGGGTGGGGGTGGGGGTGGGGGTGGGGGTGGGGGTCGGGGGTCGGGGGGGAGGAGACATCGATATTCAAGAGGGAAATAAATCGGAAAAAAAAAAAAAGAGGAAAAGGTCTGCAAAGTCACGTCGTTAAAGGGATGATAATGAGTAATGAGGAGGATTATGATAATGACAATAGTAATGATGATAATAGTGATGGTGATGATGATAATTATGATAATAATGATAGTAGTGATCATAATAATGATGATAATAATGATAGTAGTGATCATAATAATGATGGTAATAGTGATAACCATAATGGTAATAGCTAAATAGATAGATTGATAAGTAGATGAATAAATGCATAGATGAGTAAATAAATGAAAAAAAAACAGATGAATAGTTAAATAGACAGAATATATATATATATATATATATATAAAATCCACCCATACATCAAGGAAAATGGGCGGTGTTAGTGGCGTTGTCGTGTATGGCAGTATGTGGCAACTTTGTCACGTGATCCAAAGGCATTAGGAGACTGCATGCGATCTCTCAAGGGGGGGGGGGGGTAAAGGGGGGGGGAGAAGAAAGAACGGAAAGGGATGAAAGATGTTAAGAATACCGATAAGGTGGAAGAAGAGGAGGAGGAGGAAGAGGAGGGGGAAAGGGTGTGAATGGGAGGAGGAAGAGGAGGAAGAAGAAGAAAAAGAGAAAGAAAAAGTAGAAGAAGAAGAACATGCAGATAGAAAAGAGAGGAAAGTAGACGAGGAATAGAAGAAATAATAATAAGAATAAGGAAAAGGAAGAAAAAGAGTAGGAAGAAGATAGATGATTAATTAATAACAAAGATGAGAAGGAAGAGAAGGTTGACATGGATATAAGCGAAAAGAGAGAAAGATAAGGAGGAAAAACGAGTGAAAAGGAGACAAGGAAAAAGAATTAGGAGGCGGAAGAGGAGGATCGTGTGAGGGAAATGAGAGACATGAGGTCATGACATAACATTTCGCTCAGATTTCCACGCTTCATTACTTTTTTTTTTTTTTTTTTAATTTGCAACGAGAAGAAGAAAGGTGAAGTTATGCATTTTTCTTAAGCTAATCTTCCCTGAGAGATATTGTACTTTACTAAGTGCAAAATCCCATTTAGAGCAACGGCGATTCAGAAATATCACTCTCTTCTTTCGCAACTCTCTCTCCTATAAATACAGAAAAGTAAAAAGAAGAAGAAGAAAAAAAAGAAAATTGTAAAAAAGAAAGAAAAAAATGTCGTTCGTGTTTTAAATGATTTTCTGACACGATGATAATTGATTTCCGATCAAAGTGTAATTTCCGATCATGGTAATGCTATTTTTTTTCCCCAAACGAAAAAGATTTTGAAATAATAAGATTTAAATGATAATAAAAAAGAGCTGCATCACTATCATACAATCAGACATCTTCACAAAACAATAAGATTAATACTTAATCGTAACAGCAATCGCCATACAGATAAATAAACAACAAACAGATACATCTAACAACAAAACAAAAGCGCAGAGCAAGAAAGACAAAACCAAACCAAACACATAAACAAGGACGAACCGAAGAAGAAAAGGAAATGAGAATAGAAGAAGAAGAAGAAGAAGAGAGTGAAAAAAGAAAGAAGAAGAAGAAGAAGAAGAAGAGAGAGAGAGAGAGAGAGAGAGAGAGAGAGAGAGAGAGAGAGAGAAGAGAGAGAGAGAGAGAGAGAGAGAGAGAGAAAAGAGAAAGAAAAAAAAAAAATTCAATAAATAGCCCCGGATTTTACGATTTAACAAAGGGGATTCCCAGTGCCAGAACCACCCAAGCGACGCGGCGGAAGGAGGCACTTGAACAGCAAACGACCCTCCGTAAGTGATAAGATCTTCAGAGTAACTTGCAACCTATCCATTGCAAAGCCGTTACTAGACCGGATTGATTAACGGGCTTCCAGCCTGTTGCTCACTGCGAGTTTTTGTTTGTTTGTTTGTTGTTTTTCCCTTTATTTTGTG
>NC_061850.1:2437348-2442348 GCF_019202785.1 Penaeus chinensis | reverse complement strand
CTCGACCTGCTTACGCGTAGTCCAACACAAGGTCAACATAGGTCAGCAACACCTTCCATACTAAATCCTCGCACCTTTTTAACCCAGTGACCTTACTCTTCCTCGTCATGAACTTTCCTTATGATCCCAACTACGGTCGAAGGTCACATGGGCCGAGATGATCTTTTTCCTTGAGTGGTCAGGAAAGGTCGCCGGCAAATCTGGCACTTCTACCCAACCCCAAGAAAGACACCAGACGGTCTTAGTACTTTTGGCACTTGTATCCTTGCCCAAGAAAGGCACCCAATGGCCCTGACACTTGTACCCGTGTCCAAGAAAGGCACCCAATGGCCCTGACACTTGTACCCGTGTCCAAAAAAAAAACACCCAATGGCCCTGGCACTTGTACCCATGGCCAATAAAGGCACCAAATGCCCCTGGCACTTGTACCCGTGTCCAAGAAAGGCATTACACTAAGGTTCCGTTTTTCTCTTACTGACTTTTATTATGTCTCAGAAGAGGTGAAGGAAATGAGGGAGTAGGAGAAGGAAGGAAGAAAGAGAAGGAAAGAGGGAGGAATTGCCAGGGAAGAAAGAAGGAGGAATTGTCGGGAAGGAAAGACGGAGAGAAGGAAGGGAGGGGAGAAAAGGAGGAAAAGAGAGTAGGAATGAGGAAGGAGGAAAAGACGAAAAGCGAAGAGGGATGGGAGAGAGAGAAAATGATGCAGGGAGGGAAGAAAAGAAGAAAAAGAATGGGGGAAGGAGAGGGAGTGAGAGAGGGATAGAGTAAGGAAAGAAATAAAAAAAAGAAAAGAAGAAAAGTGGAAGTAGGGAAGGATGAAAGGGAGGAAGGAGGAAACGAAGAAAGAAAAAGAGGGTGAATGAAGGAAGGAAACAAGAAGGGAAGGAGGGAACGAAGAAAAAAGAAGAGAGTGAATGACGGAAGGAAGGAAGGAGGTAGAGAAAACGAAGAAAGAAAAAGAGAGTGAGTGAAGGAATAAAGGAAGGAGGGAAGGAGGGAACGAAGAAAGAAGAAAAGAGTGACTGAATGAAAGAAGGAAGAAGGAAAAGAGAGAACGAAGAAAGAAGAAGAGAGTGAATGAATGAAGGAGGAAGGGAGGGAAGGGGGGAAGGAGCAGACGAAGAAAAAAGAAGAGATTGAATGAATTAAGGAAGAAAGGAGGGAAGGATGGAATGAGAAAACGAAGAAAGAAAGAAAGAGAGTGAATGAATGGATGAATGAAAGAAGGAAGGAGGGGGGGAAGGAGGGAAGAAAGTGTTTTCGCTGCAAAAAGGTTCCTGTTTGATCTCCAAGTCGCAGGTAATGAATCTAGGTTTCATCTGCGCACAAGTTGTCGTCTGCAAAGAATTCCTTTATACATTTCGAGATATTGGCCTCGGGATTTTGAGATCCTCCGGTGTCGTTTTTTTTTTTTTCTTTTCAGTTTTGTTTCTCTCTCTATAGATTTTTTTTTTTTTTCACTTTCAGTTTGTTTCTTCTTTTTTTCTGTTTGTTTTCTAATTTCACTTGATTCTTGTTTTGTTTATATTTTTTTATTATTTTTTTCTGTATTTGTTTTTCTTTTCTTTTCTTTTCTTTCTGTCTTTTCCATTTTCTTTATTTTCTTCTAACCTTTGCTCTATTTCCTTATTTTCCCTCTTAGCTTTTTTTTCCGTGGACCTTTTCATTAAAAAAAATATATATTTACACCCGTAGTTCATCCTTCAAGCACAGAGCAAACACAAATCCGTGTTCACTCACAACTCGTTCATATTTTTCTCTCTTTTCTTCTTTTACTTTTTCTTTTTTATTTCGTACAGAAGCTTTGCCTAGAGATTGTGGCGATATAGCGACAAACACCAAAGAATAAAACTGCTCGTTGCCCCACAGCTTAGAGGCGGGGGGGGGGGGGAGGGGGGGATATTCAAACTTCTCTGTCTGGTATTTTTTCTTTCTTTCTTTTTCCTTCATGTCTTTCTTATTTACATTTGCTTGGTATATTACGTCATTTTTAAAAATGCCTTAGAAATGTACATACACATACAGATGAACGCACACACACACATACACACACACACACTTACACACACACACACACACACACACAACACACACACACACACACACACACACACACACACACACACACACACACACACACACACACACACACACACACACACACACACACACACACACACACACACACACACACACACACACAAACACACACACACACACGAACACACATATTAATCAAGTATAGATAGGTCCCCGTAGCCGCCTGTCTATCAACACACACACGAGTGAATCATCCAAACGCGACATTCTAATTAATCAGCGGCGTCGGTGGCATCGAGACCGAATGTGTGAGTAATAAATAGACGCAATTTTTCCTCTTCTCCTCTCCCGTAAATCAGAACACCGAATAACGTTCGCGACGACACCAATTCATCACCCTCGACGCCGCAAAATACAAATAAAAGTATTAATGAAAAAGATCAGCCTAGTAGAATTAACGGCAATACTATCATTATTAAAAACACCTTTTTTTTCACCGTCTCTTTACAACAAAGACAAAAATAAAGATATCAACATCATTATAAACATAAACAAAAATAAACATATGATCAACATCAACATGAACATCGAATAACCAACATAGACATCGCCAACATTACGAACGCCACCATCAACAAGAACAACATCAGTGCAAACATAAACAACAAATAAGCAACACCAACATGAACAACACCAATAAAAACAACACCAACGTAACCAGAACCAACATAACGAACACCAAAATAGACAACACCAACATACACACCAACATCAATAACGACAACATACAAAACACCCAACATAGACAACACCAATACAAACAACGCCAACATAGGCAACACCAACGTAGACAACACCAACATAGACAACGCCAACATAGACAACACCAACATAAACAACACAAACACCGCCACCAAAGACAACACCAACATAGACAACACCAACACAAACACCCAACATAGACAACACCAACATACACACCACCAACATAGACAACGCCAACATAGACATCACCAACACAAACACCGCCAACATAGACATCACCAACACAAACAACGCCAACATGCACAACACCAGCATAACCCTCATGACCAACGCTAAAACAAACAAACAACATCAGCATGACAACCACCACCATTAACATAAACAACAACGAAACTTAGACCTCTTACGTCATGCGGGTGGCGACGAGGCTCATCAACATCGGTGCAATAGCAATGAAGCCCACAAATTTCCCAGGAAGAGAAAAGTTTTAATTACTGACAGTATAAATAGAATGATATTTGGAGACCGATTCCCATGGGGGGGCGAGGAAGTGTGGGGAGGGGGAGGGGAGGGAGGGGAAGGGGAAGGGGGGGGGGAGGGAATGAGGGGATAGGGGGGGAGGGGGAATTGGGGGGAGGGGAGGGGAAATGGGGGGAGGGGGAGGAGCGGAGGGAGGGAGATAAGTTGGGGGAGAGGGAGGGGAAAGGGGGTAGGGGGGGGAGAGTGGGAGGGAGAGGATGAGGGGGAGGGGAAGAAGGGGAAGGTGAGAGGGGAGGAGGAAGTGGCAAGGAGGGAAAGGAAGGAGGGGATAGGAAGAGAGATGAGAAAGAGGAGAGGTGAGAGTTTGGAGAAAGGGAGGGATAAGCGTAGAAGATAAGGAGAAAGGCAGTAGGGAGGAGAAAAAAATAACGAAATGGTGAAAGAAGGAGGAAGGAAAGAGAGTAGGGAGAGGAAAAAGAGAAGAGAAGGAAAGGCAAGAAAAGGGAAGAGGAGGAACGAGAGAGAGAGAGAGAGAGAGAGAGAGAGAGACAGTGTCCTTCCTCTTTATTGTCAACGCAGACCTAAATATAACTCATTTTAAGGCGATATATATATTTTTAATTCAATGATTAATTATTCTGTCTTTGTTGTTGTTCTTATCGTTATCATTATTGTTGTCATTATTTTCTTTGTTGCTATTACTGTCATTATTTTTCTCACTATTATGCCTATTACCATTATTATTATTACTATTACTATTATTACTATTATCATTATTATTATTGCTATTATCATTACTATTATTATTATTATCATCATCGTTATTAATACTCTTAATATCCATGAACATATCATATACACTAATAGCATTAATTTCGAAGATGATGATAATGAGATTATATGATTATTATTATTCTTTTTTTTATCGAGTCGAAAATGTATTTGACAGGATAACAATGACTGAGGCTGACAGTTTAGCGATAGGAATTAGTTAACAAGTGATTGGTTGAGAGATCAGCATTCAATAAGTGATAGGTTAGGGATAAAATTAATTTGATATCTGTTATGCTGATGAGTTGATATTTGACAAGTAGGATATTCAATCTTTGATAAGTTGGCGATTTAATAGATGACAAATTGGTGATTTGATGTTTTGGAAAATAAGGATTAAAATTTTGACAAAATGGTAATTTGATATTTGGCAAGTAAAAATGTTAAACTTGACAAATTGGTGATTCGATGTTTTGGCAAATAAGGATTGAAATTTTGACAAAATGGTAATTTGATATTTGTCAAGTAAATATTTGAAACTTGACAAATTGGTGGTTTAATATTTGACAAGTAAGGATATAAAATTTTACTTATCAGTTATTTAATATTTGACTCGTAACAATTTAAAATTTGACAAATTAGCGATTTGATGTTTTAACAATTTGGTGATTAGATAACTGACAAATTGATAATCTGATATTTGAGTATTGATCCTTTACTGTTTGATAAATTAGTGATTAAATGTTTACAAGTCGGTGATGATCATAGCTACCAAGCTGATGATGATAATTATTTGAAAATTGACAAATTAGTAGTGACAATTTGATTACTAAAGACTGAAGATAAATATTCTAAATGAATGGCAAGCTTATGGTAATAACTAGTGAAAATGTTATTTGGACATTCAGCCAGTTACGAAAAGTTTCATAGCGCTTCAATAGAAT
>NC_061850.1:2429848-2432348 GCF_019202785.1 Penaeus chinensis | reverse complement strand
TCCCTTCCCCCCCTCATTCTCCCATCGAGAGCACAATCTCATGATGAAGTCTGAGAGATCGCACGTCACATGGATCAGGCACTGGGGAATCCACTTAAGATAATGGGACCAGTTTCTGTTTGCGTGTCAGTCTGTTTGTTTAAGTGTGTGTATTTGTGTGTGATTGTTTGTGTGTGTGTGTGTGTGTGTGTATTTGTGTGTGATTGTTTGTGTGTGTATGTTTGTATTTGTGTGTGTGTGTTTGTGTGTGATTGTTTTTGTGTGTGTGTGTGTATTTGTGTGTGGTTGTTTGTGTGTGTGTGTGTGTGCATTTGTGTGTGATTGTTTGTGTGTGTGTCTGAGTGTATGTATTTGCGTGTGCGTGTGTGTGTGTTTGTTTGTTTGTGTGAGTGCATGCTTGTGTGTGTTTGTGCTTGTTTGTTAGCGGTGTATGTCTGAATGTATGTGTGGGCGTGCGTGTGTATGACTGTTTGTTTGTTTGAGTGTGTGTATTTGTACGTGTGAGTACATGCTTGTGCTTGTGTCTGTCTTTATTTGTTTGTATGTGTGTTTATTTGCTTGTTTGTATGTGTGTGTGTTAGTATTTGTGTGTATGTATATGATAGAAAACACCAATAACGTACTTCATGAACGCAGAAACAAGCACACACACACACACACACACACACACACACACACACACACACACTCACTCTGTTAGTTTCAGAATAATACAGCTGAGAGCAAGTCTAAGTAAAGGAGAAAGGGGAGGGGAGAGAGAGGAATGGGTTAGGGACGTGGAGGAAAGGGAAGGAGGAGAAGGGATGGGAGGAGATGAAGGAGGAAGAGGAGGAGGGATGGTGAAGGAAGAGGAGGGATAGGGAGAGGATGGAGGAAGAGGAGGAGGAGGGGCGGTTATGGAAGACAAGGTGGAGGAGGGGGTAGAAGAATAAGGAGGAAGGGAAGGAATGGAGGAGGAGTAAGAGAAGGGATGGAGGAGGAGGTGGAGGAGGGATGCTGTAGAACCTCTCCACACGCAGATGAAGTGTTGCATCTCTAGTTGCACGCGTGTCGGGGTCGCCTTTTTGTGCGAGAATAATATATCTCAGGAAAGAGAATGAGAGAGGAGGCTGAGAGAGCGATTGAGAGGGAGGGAGAAAGAGAGAGAGAGAGAGAGAGAGAGAGAGAGAGAGAGAGAGAGAGAGAGAGAGAGAGAGAGAGAGAGAGAGAGAGAGAGAGAGAGAGAGAGAGAGAGAGAGAGAGAGAGAGAGAGAGAGAGAGAGAGAGAGAGAGAGGGAGAAAGAGAGAGAGAGAGAGAGAGAGAGTGAGAGAGAGAGAGAGAGAGAGAGAGAGAGAGAGAGAGAGAGAGAGAGAGATGACTATATAGACAGGCAGAGAGACGAATAGATAGAAAGATAGACAGACAGACAGATACATAAACATATCAGATAGACACATCTGTATATAGACTAACAACCATTAAGGCACACGAATAAATAAACAGAGGAACGAAGAGAGAGATAACAAGAAACTCAGAGAGAAAGATAAAAGAGAGAGAGAGAGATTTTTCAAGAGGCAGAGATAGGAAGTTGAGATGGAAAATCCCGGAGGAAAGCGAGTGTCCACTTTATTATTATTATTATCATATATATATTTTTTTTAATCTTTATTTTCTGTTGGAAAGTTTGTCTCGCTCTTCGCCTCGAGATGAAGATTGAATATTTGTCTTTTTATTTTTTTCCTTTTCTTATATCTATTCTGTTTCTTTTTTCTTATTTTATTCGTCGTCTTGTTCTTTATTTGAGTTTGTCTTATATTTTCTTTCTTTTTTCTTATCTGTATTTATTCTCATTCAAAAAAAAAAAAAAAAAAAAAATCTGTCCTTTTGCTCTTTATTTCCATATGTATTTCTATTTTCTTTATTTTCTTATTTATCCTTTTTTCTGTTTATTCATCTCCATCTATTTGCGTTTATCTTTTTTTTTTTCCATATTTCTTCTTATTCTCCTTCTTTATCAAATTTTCTTGATCTTTATTTCCGTTTACATTTATTTTTCTAATTTTCTATGCTTATTCTCCTTTTCCTCTATTAATCTTCTTGCTTTTGATTTGCATTTTATATTTCTTAGTGAATGTTGGTAAAAAGTTACGTGAAAGATATATATGTTGTTATGCTTCGATCTGGGCGTTTTTTTATAATTCTTAAATATTAAGATTATACACGTATACACAGATACATACACAAATATGCATAAGTACACACGCCAGAACGCACACACACACATACTAGGCCATACAGATAAACACGCAAACAAGCAAAAAACAAACAAGATATACACTGACAAAGAATCAAATACACACAAACAGAAACGAATAAACAAACAAAAACTAAAAAAAAACACTCAAACAAACACACACACAGAAACAGGCAAACAAATAATTAAACAAAGACTCACAAACGCTCAAAAACACACACAGAAACACGTGATTAAGTAAACACACTACACAAACAAAAACAAAC
>NC_061850.1:2409848-2424848 GCF_019202785.1 Penaeus chinensis | reverse complement strand
AGATCCATCTTTCCCCTCCGTTTCTGGTCCCCGGTCCCCTCGATTTCAGGTCCCTTTCCTCTCGTTTCCAAATCTACTTTTCCCCTCGTTTCTAGACCTCCTTTTCCTCTCGTTCCAGACCCCCGTTTACCCCTCGTTTCTATATTTCCTTCCCCCTTGTTTTCGGTCCAGCTTTTATCTAGTTTCTAAGCCCACTTCCCTTCGTTTCTAGACCCCTAAGTCTCTCCCCTCAAGACCGACTTTCGGATTTCCAGAATCCCCTTTTCCTTCATTTCAAACCTACTTTCCTCTATATTTCAAACCAAACACTTTCATTCTAGATCCTCTTTTCCCCTCATTCTATTTTTTCCCCTTCATCCCTGACCTCCTTCCTCCTCATTCCAAGACCCAGTTTCCCCTCATTTTCAAACCCAATTTTCTCCTCATTCCAGACCCATCTTTCTCCTCATTTTCAAATCTACTCTTCCCCTCATTTTGAAACCCAATTTTCCCTTCATTCCAGACCCACCTTTCCCCTCACTGCTAACCCCCTTTCCCCTCATTTTCACAGCAGAAAAGAAAAACAAAAATGTCAACAGGGAATATAAGTAGAAGTGTGAGCAGGGACGGCAGCAGCAGACAAGAGACAAGCAGACAAGCGGTTATGAATTACAAGTATCTCGGTAAGGGCTCAAAAGCTCGTACGCTTGGCCCCCCACATTTGATGGTAATTCTTTAAATGGGAAAAAATGAGAAAAAAGGGGAGAGTTTAAAAGGAAGATGAAAGAAGGAAGGATGGTGAGAGGAGTTTTTTTTCGCCCCCTGGGAAAAGGGGAGATGACCCCAAGAGATTGAGAGAGTTTTAAGAGGAGAGAAAGAGAGAGAGAGAAAGAGGGGTGAGGGGGAGGGAGGGAGGGGAGAGCGAAGAGAGAGAGGAGGGTGAGAGAGATGAGACAGGGAAAAAAAAGCAAAACAAGAGGAGGAGAGAGGAGACGAAGGAGGGAAAGGTGGTGCTTTGGGGAAAGAGTGCTTTGCAGGGGTGGGGGGAGAGGTTTGGGGGAAAAGCGGTGGTAGCAGGTGTCAGTAAGGGGGAAGAGGAAAGAGGTTGGAAGGGAGGTGCGGCAGAAGTTGGGAAGAGGTTGGTGGTGGTAGTGGCAGTGGTAGGTTTTGGTAGGAATGTCTGGTAGGAAGAGCTATTAGACAAGGAGTTTATAGGACCGGGTGGAGGTAAGGAAGTATATAAAACGTGGTGTGGTAGACAGTGGAAGTAAAGGGAGGTGGCAGAGGAGGGTAGAGCCGGAATGGTATGTACTTGGGGAGATAATGGGGTGTTGGCGGGGGGTGGGGGCGGGGGAAGGGTTTTTTCGGGGGCCGGTATGCGCTGGCAGAGGATAGTGGGGGCTGTTATAGGGAGAGAAAAGCAATGAGAAGGGAAGAGTACACCAGTAAAGGAAAGAAAAGGAAGATTAAGATAAATTAGATAAAAAGACAAAATAAGCAAAAAAAAAAAAAAAAAGTTAAATACACATAAATGTTTTAAAAATCCTTGAAGAAAAAAAAAGAAGAACCTGACCCAAAAAATGAAAAACATAAAAGGGGGTAGAAAAAAAAAAAGGGGAAAGGGGTAAACACACAAGGAAGACAAAAGGCATTGTTATGAGGCACGGGGCGAGTTAAGTGATACGTACTTTTTAGCGTCATGGTTGGGTACCCCGTGTGTTCAAGGCGTTATGAATTTGGGGTTTAGCCCAAGACGCGGGGGCCCTGATGGGTTGTACGATGGCCGCGGTAGAGAAAAAAGTGAGAGGGAAAACAGGTAAAAGAGAGAAGGAGATGGGTATTTCTTGGGTCTTTTCTCTCTTTTCCTCTCTCTCTCGCTCTCTCCTCTCTTTCTTTAAATATTATATATTTAAAATTTTTTAATATATATATATATTTTTATTTAAAATATAATTTTATATATATATATATATATATATATTTTATTTTGATGTATTTATTTATATATACAAAATTTTATTTTGTAATAATATATTTTATGTTTATTTTAAAATTTATGTGTATTTTATATATATATATTAAAATATATATATAGGGTGTATTTAATATTATATATTAATAAAATATTATTTTATATATGCATGTATGTATGTTTATGAATGTTTCATCCGTGATTATACATAAATGGAGGGAAACGGGTTTAAAGAGAGAGGAGATGGTATAATTTGTTTCCCCTCTCTCTCTCTCTCTCCTCTCTCCTCTCTTTTCTTCTCTCTCTTCTCCTTTCTTTTCTCTTTAAATATATGTAAAATGGGAGAGGAGAAAGAGATGCACGTGTGTAAATATTTTACAATTTTTTATATATTTATATTATTTTTTAAAATATTTATTTTTATATTTTCAATATACACAAACTCGTGTGGTGCGTTATATATATAAAATATTTTTTTATATATATAAAAATATATAGTATATTATTTTTATATATTTTTTTAAAATTATGCATTTTAGGGTATGTTTTTATGAATTTACAAAAGAACGGAGAGAGAAAAAGGGGAGGAGGGGGCAGAAAAATTAAAAGGGAGGCGAAGAAAAAATAAAACAAAAAAACCCCCCACCCCTAAAAACACCCTCCCCCACAATTTCCCAACGAAAGAAAGTTTCCTGGGGGTTTATTCTACGGGGGCTCCCCCCGGGATTCCACAGCATTTGTTATCGGGCATGAACAATGGCACAAAGGGCTCATTGTTTGGCAAAAGGAGACGTATATATATATACTATATTACATCTCTTATGTCTGTATATATACTTTATACATCATATTTCTACACACACATACCTAGTATGATATAGTACACACAAACACAACCACATTGTCCCTCTCCCCCCCCCCCCCCCCCCCCCCCCCCCCCCCATCCTCTCTAATATACATTATATATATATATATCATATGTAAGTCTTATATACATATATATGTATATATGTCTATATGTTACTACATATATTACACATTATATATGTATTATATAGTATATTACTATGTATATAAATCTATACTTATATATCTATGTGTGTGTGTGTTGTGTTGGTGTGTGTGTGTGGTGTTTGTATTGTGGTATGGGTACTATATTACCTGCTGTGTATTATTCTTCTTATATATTTTTTTATCTATATATATCTTGATTATATATCGTATACATACATATTATACATACTCGTCTTGTAAATATGTATGTATCGTTTATGTTATAGCGTATATATATATTTAACATAATATACTATACATGACTATACATTCTTTTTGTATCGCGCTATGTATATATCGTATGTATACAGTTCATTCTTTATATATTTTTTTTTTATATATATATATTTATTTATCATCTAAGTATGCATATAAATATCACACTTTATTATACACCAGTACACATATTCACAGCAAACACATATCACCACGCACTGCACTCACATGTAATATTATGATATATCTCTATATATATTATTGATGATATACAATTATATATGTATATATATATGTGTTATATATATAATATTTTTGTGTTATATATATATTTATATATATGAATATACAGTGTGTTAATATGTTGTATATATACATATATAATATATATTATATATACAGTATATAGGAAATATATATATATATATACTTGATCTATGTATGTATATATAGCATATATACTATATATGCTCTATACATACTTTTTCATATATAAACAATTATACCATACATTGACCATACACCCTTCACACACATCAAATCACTGTCACCACACACATCTCCATAAAACCAAACATTCTACTATCCTTGCACACTTCAAATTGTGCTCATATATGCTCGGTGAAATCCTCACTGAGTGATCTTTTTAGAGTCTCCGCAAACTCGCAGCTCTCACGTGTAGTGCGAATTCAATGCTAGTATTCACTCGCTTTAGTGTTTCTTTAAAGTCATATCTCTGAGTACAATCTTGATGCATCAGATAAACTTCTTAAAGCCGAAAGTTTTCTCGTAGAGAGAATAAACAAGAAAGTTCGTTTGTTTGTGCTCTAGGCTCCTTGATCTATGATTGTGTGCTATCCCAAGGTCATTACTTATAGCCCGATCGTGTTTGGTATGACTTCCATTCTGTTTATTTCGCATATATCCACTTCTATGATGTCTGTTTCTTCTCGTTCTTTCTCTGTCTTGATTTCTCTTTACTCCGTCATCGGTTTCTCCTACTCTCCTTCCTCGTCTCTGTCTCAGTCTTTCTTTCTTTCTGTCTCCGTCTGACGCTTTTGCCTAGTCCTCTCTCATGGCTTCTCTGACTCTCTTCTCTCTCTCTCTCTTATCTCTCTCTCCTCTCCTCTCTCTCTCACTCTTCTCTCTCTTATCTCTCTCTCTGTCTCCAGACTGCATTCTCACACACGCTCTCTCTTCTCTACGTCTTCACTTCGTGTATTGTCTTTCTGTCGTCTTCTCTCTCGTTGTTCTGTGCTGTCTTTCGTTGTGACTATGTCTCTCTGCTGTTCGCGTTTGTTCGTCACCTTCGTGTTTCATGTTGCTCTCTCTCTTCTCCTAGTTCCTCCTGTCTTTCGTCTTTTCTTCTTGTTGTTATATGACGTGACTTCGCTCTCTCTCTTCTGACTCCTATCTCTCGCTTTCTTATCTATCTCTCACTCATTTGTGTAATTCTATCTCTCTCTAACTCTCTCTCTCTCTAACCGTCCCAATTCGCTACTCTCTTCAGCTCTCTCTCTCTCCTCTCTCTCTGTCTCTCTTCATACTGTCATTTTTACTCTATCTACTCCTCTCTCTCTATCCTCCTCCTCTCACACTCTCTCCTTCTCTCTCTGCCTCTCTCTCTCTCTCTCTCTCTCTATTCATGTAGACTCATAGTGCGCTATACTGACTATGCCGTACTCTCTCTTGTAGTCTCTAGCTCTGCGGCCTCCGCTCTCCTCGTCTTTCTCTCATTTTCATTTTTATCCAGTCTTCTCTCTCGCTCGGCTCAGGCATTTTTACTCTCTGCTCGGTCTCTCTTCTCCTCTCTCTCTCTCTCTCGTCCTCATCTTTCTGTCTCATCTCGTGCATGTCTTCGCTCTGCTCGTGCGTAATACCTCACTATTGTGCTAGACTCTCTCCTCTGTCTACTTCATCGTGTGTTGTTCTTGCAGTCTCGCCGCTTCGTCGTCTTCACGAATCTCTTAGTCTGACTGACAGTCTCTCTACTGCTCTCTATATCTACTCTATGAGATACGTGGATGTGTACGCATTTATATATATATTATATATATTATCATACAACATGCAAGCTACATACGTAAGAATAGATAGACGAAAAATAGATAAAAAGATAAATACATATTCATGAATAGACAGACATACATACATGCAGATAGACAGAGGAATGGGTGGATGGACAGATCGCCAGATAGACAGAAAGATAGACAGGAAAATATGTTTTTCTTTCTGGCTCCCCTCAGTAAAAGCCCAGTGTTGTTATATGTACATATTTTCCTTTTTCCATCTCTCTGTAAATGTTTACTTACTTTAACATGCTATTTCCACTGACCTATTCAAAAGCAAATAAGAATAAAAGGGAGAAAAAAGAAAGAAAAACATTGCATAATATAAATCAGAAAGGGAAAAAAAAGAGGACAACAGAAAACGGAGAAAGGGAAAGAAAACGGACGAAACCAAATGCCAACAAAGTTCGTGTAACGTGAAGGGGGAGCGATGACGTCAGAGACAAATGCAATTTATACGAATGGGGGGAAAAAATGTATTGATTTTCTTTTATCCTGCGAAAACATATTGTTATTTGTTGACAGGCCGTACGTACGACAACGAAGAATCAAAGAAAGGAAAAAGAAGAAGAAGACAGAGAAAAAAAAAAGGAAGATATTAAAAGCAAAGACAAAAATCGGATACCGTAAGTATAGTGACATATGGGTCCTCCCTTGAAACGGGTGCAGGTAAGTGGGACATATTTTGTATGGAGTGAACCATTTTATAAATTGTCTTGAAGACGTTGTGGAACTATGTCTTGGATAAAAGGGGGACCTTTTTCGTACAATCCTTTTTGTGGATCTTTAAATTGATTTTCTCCTCCTGGTAAAATTTTTTTACGGGGTTTATTTTAAAGGCGGCCGGAAAAAAGGGGGTTACGAGCACATTTTAGAAATGAGAGCCGGGAAGGGGGATCGGGATATCATTTTTTCGTATGGGGTAAGTCTTTTAATTAAACGAAATTTCCTTCGGATTTCACCTTTGATCCTCATATTAACAAATGTTCTGTATATGAGAGTGTGTTTATCTTTTTGATATGTTAATAAGGTTGAAAAATTTATTCGGTTTTTAACGGGGATTCCCCAAGTGATTCCAGCTAGGATATTTTTTTTATTTTTTTTTTTTTAAGTTTTTTGATTTACTTTAAATTAGATAAGCTTTCTCATTCTTTGACTTTTAGAGGATAATTGGAAAGGTAGTGAGATGTATATATTACTGTTGATGTATAATGATAATGAATGTAAAATTTATTAACTCTAATGAAAGTTTTTGAAACGTGGAATGTTCTCATGTTTTAGCTTTAATGGATTCGTAAAACTTATTTTTGTCCGTTTTTATTCTTTTCCCCTAAATATATAAATAATTTATTTTTTTCTTTCTTTTTTCTTTTTTTTTTCTTTGTTTTTTTTTTTTTTTTTTTTTTTATTTTTTTTTTTTAAAACATTTCGTCTTCTTCTCTCCCCTGTCTCTGCTTTCTCTCTTGCTTTCTCTATTGTTTTATCCCTTCTCTATCATTTTTCTTTCTTTTTGTCTTTTTGATTCTCCCCCTTTGTGTAGCTCTTCGGGCCTCCCCTTTTCATTGTCTTCTTTGTTCTCGATCTCTTTGTATTCTTTTACTATTTTCTCTTCCTGAATTAATATTTTGTTCATGATTTATGGCATGATTGTTGTCATTTTCTTCTCTCTTTCTCTCTCTCTCTCTCTCTCTCTCTCCTTCTCTCTCTCTCTCTCTCTCTTCTTTTTCTCTCTCTCCCTCTCTCCACCCTCCTTCCCTCCCACCCCCTTTCCCTCCCTCTCTCCCTCCCTACTCCCTCTCTCCCTCCCCCCTCTCTCCCTCCTCCCCCCTCCCTCCTCCCTCCCTCCCTCCCTTCCCCCCCTCCATCCCTCTCCCCCCCCCTCCCCACCCCCTCCCCCCCCCCTCTTCTCCCCTCCTCTATTTATATTTTCTTCTTTTTTCTCTTCACCCTTTCCAATTCCCCTACTTTCACTTTTTTTGTCTCTTTCCTTCCTTCCTCGCTTCTCCCTATTTCCCTATCTTCTTATCTCTTTTGCTTTCCCCTTTCTTCAGTCCTTTAAAATATTTGGTTTTCAATTTTTACCGTGCTCTCTCTTCGCTCTTGCTTTTTCCATTTATCGGTTTTCCTTTTCCATCTAGTTTTTTCTTTTTTTTTTTTTAATTTTTGTTCAGAATTTCTTTTTTATCTAATTCTTATGTTTATCTTTCATTAATATAAAAATTTTTAAATTAGGGTTTATTTCTCTATCTATCTAGTTATCTTCCTATATTAAATTTCTTTTTTCCTTTATTCGTTAGTTTTTTCAAACTATCTAGTTGTTATTAATTTATATATTCAATATCTAAAAATCTTTTCATTATATTTACTCGTCGGATAAAGATGCTTAACATGACATGGATGGGTTTAAAAAAAAGGGGTTTAAAACTTGGGGAGGATGTTTATTTAAGAAATGGCTGTTGTAACAAATTATTGAATTACTGACATGGTGTTTAAAGAGTCAAATTGGTAATTGGGTGTTGGTTTATAAGAGTCATGATAATTAGATGGTGGTGATAATGATTTATTGTTTAAATTTTCTGTTGGTTGACATTGTTTATTTAATTACTGCAGGTGTAATGAGTTCATTTTAATTGGCGTTGGTGTAATGATCATTGGGAATTGGTGTTTGTTTAAAGGGTCATTGGGAATTGGTTTGGTGATAAGAGTATTGATAAAATTGGGTGTTTATATTTAGTCATTGATAAAATTAAACTTTGGTGGAAAAATGATTTCCTTGATAAAATTTTCTGTTGGTGATAAAAGGGGTCTTTTGGAATGGGGTGTTGGGATAAGATCAATGGTATTTGTGTTGGTGTTTAAAGGTTCATTGATAATTTGCTGTTGGTGATAATGGTTTATTGATTTATTGGCTGTTGTGTTTAATGAGTCATTGATAATTAGCTGTTGGTGTTAATGACTCATTGATAATTAGTGTTGGTGATAATGATTTCATTGATAATTGGCTGTTGGTGATAAAAATTTTATTGATTTCTATTGGGATGCTGATTCGGGTGTTCAAGAGTCAATGATTATTGGCTGTTGAGAAAATAAGTCGTTGATAATTGGATGTTGGTGATAATGGTCATTGATCATTGGCTGTTGGTGATAATGAGCATTTGATCATTGGCTGTTGGTGATAATGATTTTTGATAATTGGCTGTTGGTGAAAATTGATCATTGTTCATTGGCTTTTGGGTTTGATAAGGATTTATTGGTTAATTGTTTTTGGGTGATAGGGGAAAAATTTCTTTTTTTTTGATCATTGGCTTTTGGTGTTTAATGAGTCGTTGAAATTGGCTGTTTAATAATGATTCATTGATTAAAAAACAAATTGTTGGGTAATGATTAATTGGAATTTTCACATTTATTGTTATCACCCCATGTTGTACTTCAAGCAATCTTAACAACCTGTCGGATGCATCTTCGTTTGTTAATGAAGAAAAAAAATATTTATGTTTATTTATATAGATCGTATAAGTGATTTGTTTCTTTGCTATATTATTTTGAGGTTCTAAGAAAAGGTGAAAGAGAGGGGAAAAAATAAGGAAGGGGCCCGAGAGGAAAAAATAAAAGGAAGGAAGGAATAAGAAGAAAATAAATGAAAAGACTAAGAATAAGAGAAAGAAAAGAGAGTAAACAATACGAAGGAAAATAATAAGAAAGATGAAAAACAAAAAAAATTGAAAAAAGGGAGGAAAAAACACAAAGAGGATGTGATTAAAAAAAATTTAAAATGATGAGAAGGGGTTTAAAGGAAGGAGAAAGAAGGACGCAGAAAAAAGGGACAAAAAGAAAAATTGAATGTTCCGGCATACGTCCCCCCTGTGAGCGCTGCTGGTTAGAGGCTTAATTTTCAACCAAACGGGTGACTTTAACGCATTCCATTCGTTGTTTGGGTCAGCGATCGGCTACTTCACCCAATAAAAAAACCCTAAATAATTTGTAATGAAGCTCAGTATAAAATCACTCAGTTATAGTACTCAATAACGGTCATTTTTTTTGTCGATGGGTAACAAAATACAATTACATATTTTTACATTATGAACGCCAACAAGATTGTCGAATTAATTATTTATTAAGGTTACTCAACCCCGGACATTTGCCACCCCCATCAGCACCTAATGTCATTACAGCCAATTACCAATTTCCCTTTTCTTTTTCGCTTTTTCCGCTGTTTCTCTTTCTTCGTTTTCCCTCTCGCTTTCTCTCGCTCTTTCTTTTTTCGCTTTCGCTTTCGCTTTCGCTTTTCGCTCTCTCTCTCTCTCTCTATCTCCTCTCTTTTCGCTTTCTCCTCTCTCTTCTCTCTCTCCCCCCTCTTTTCCCCTCTCACCCCTTCTCTCTCTCTCTCTTCTCTCTCTCTCTCTCTCTCTCTCTCTTATCCTCTCGCTCTCGCTCTCGCTTTCTCTCTCTTTCTTCTTTCTTCTCCTTTCTCTTTCGCTTTCTAAAGCTCTCTTCTCTCTCTCTCTCTCTCTCCCCTCTCTCTCACTTACTCTCTCTCTCTCTCCCCTCTCTCTCCCCCCTCTCTCTCCTCTCTCTCTCTCTCTTATCTGGGCTCTCGCTTCGCTTTCTCTTCTCTTTCTCTCTTTCTCCTCTTTCTTTTTTCGCTTTCTCACGCTCTCTCTCTCTCTCTCCTTTTCTCTCTCCTCTCCTTCTCTCTCTTATCTTCTATCTCTTTTCGCTTTCTCTCTCTCTCTCCCCCTCTCTCTCTCTCTCTCCCCTCTCTTTTCTCTCCCCCTTTTTTCCCCTCTCTCCCCTAACTCTATCTGTCTGCCGTCGTCTATCGGTCTGTTTGATTTGCATGTCCTTTCTGTCTGTCTGCATGTATGTCTGTTTGTCTGTCTCTCTTCTCCAATTTCACCGTGTCTCCCTCCATACTCCCTTTCTTTTTCCCCTCCATTTTTTTTTAGCATAATTTCTTCATCTCTCCCCTCTTTCCCCTTTTCCCGTTTCCCCTTCTCCTAATCCCTTTCCTTTCTTCTTTCTTTCTCTCTCCCCTCTTCGATCCCCTATCGGCCTCCTTCTTTCTCCCCCCGTCTCTTTTTCTTTTGTCCCCCTCCTCTTTACCCTCTTTCTCCTTCTTTCTCCCTCCCCTCTCCCCTTTTCCCCTTTCCTCTTCGTTAGCTCTAAACACAAAAATTTCTTTGTTTGATTTTTTCTTTTTTTCTTCTTCTTTTTCTTCTTCTTCCATTCCTTCTTCTTGTTCTTCTTCGATTTCTTCTTCTTTTCTACTTCTTATGTTTTTTCTTCTATTTCTTCTACTTCTTCCCTTTTTCTTCTTCTTCGATTTCTTCTTAATATTAATTTCTTATATTTTTCTTCTTTTTTTTCTTCTTATTAGTATCCTATTATTATTTTTATCATTTATTATTGTTATTATTTTTATTTTTATTATTATTATTATATTTTCTTTTTCTTCTTCTTCTATTTCTTCTTTTTCTTCTTTTCTGTTTTTTCTTTTCTTTTATCTATTTTTTATAATTTTCCCCTTCTCTCTCTTTATTTCTTGCTATCCTTATCTTCTTTAATATCTTACTGGTTGGTGAAGAAGAATAAGAAAATTGGAAAATAAGATAACAGGAAAATAAAGGAAAACGGAAAAAAAACACACAAGAGGGGATAAAAAGAAGAGGATAGAGGAGGAAAGAGAAAAAGAAGAAGAAAGATATAAAAGAGAATGAAAAAAATAAGAGGAAAATTGAATAAAAGAGGGGAAAGGGAAAAAAAAAAATAATAATAACAAATAATAACAATAAGATAAAAAAAAAAAAAAAGAGAGAAAAGGAGAAGAAGAAAAAAAAAGAAAGAAAGAGAAGAAAAAAGAAACGATAGAATATGAGGAAGAAGGAACAGAAAAGAAGAAGAAGAAAAGAAGGAGAAGAAGAGAAGGAGAAGGAGACACCGCCCATTAAATCATCACCAAATTATCCAAAAATCACCATTATCATCATTATCTTATCATCACACCTACACCCAATTCAGGAATTATTTTCATTTTCTTCTTATTTCTTCTATGCTTTTATCATGTTGTTTGTTTCTCCCTTTTATGTTTAACAGGTTTTTTTTTGTTTGTATGTGCTTATCTTCGTTATCTCTTTTTGGGATTATCATGTATTATTTTTTGTTCTTTTGTTTGTTTGTTTGTTCTGTTTGTGTTTTCATTGGTCTTTTTGTTTTTGTTTTTGGGTGTTATCATTATTGTTATTATCCATTATTATATATATGTTAATATCGTCATTATTATCATTATATTAAAATCATTATCATAATGTGATATCATCATGAATATTATTATTGTTTTTATTTTATTTTATTATCAATATTACTTTTTTTGTGTGAAAACTACTTTAATCTTTTAATATTAGTAGTAAAATTTTCGTGTGTACTAACTGAGGAAGTTGTTTAGGTAGTAAAAAGTAATAGTAGTAGTAGTTGTATTTATTTTGCACAAAACAGCGAAAATTTGTTGTAGTAATAGCAATTTTAGTAGTAGTAATAGTATTTGGTAGTATTTGAAATTTGCGTTAGTAGCAGTCGTATTGGTAGTATTTACATTTCAGTAGTAGCGGATGTAATAATAGTAGTACCCAGTAGCAGTAGTAGTAGTTAGTAGTAGAAGTATTAGTAGTAGATTGTTGTGAGTAGTAGAAATTGTGATAGTCGGTAGCAGTAAAGCACAGAAGGATTTGTATCATTTGTCATTATCTTTATCATCTTTTCTACTATTCGTCATAATATTTTTATCATTATTGTGGTATGTTTGTATTATCGTAATTTCGTATTGTAGTTATTACATCATTATTTCGTTTTCAGCATTATCGTTTATTTCGTTTTATTACCATCTTTTATCATCATTATTACTTTGATTCCCATTGCTAATAAAAACAAATACGTAAAAAATTTCCAAATCATTACCGTATCTTATAAAAACATCAATATTCATAGCGTTATTATCTTTCTTTTCATTGCCTTTTCTCTTTCGCTTTGTCTACCTCTTTTTTTATTGTCCTTTGTGGATGCGACCCATCACTCATCGACACTCCTATAATTACTCTATTCTATTTTCCTTTTTTCTTTTTAAAGGTTTCTTATTTTCCCCTTCCAATCTCTTTTTCTCCCTTTCCAACCTTTCCCCTTCTATCTATTTATCTCTTCTTCTCGCGTGATAAATTTATCGAATCGAATCATATAAGATCTCCTTTTCCTCTCTCTCTCTTCTCTCTCCTCTCTCTTCTCCCTTTTCTTCTCTCTTTCCTCTCTCTCTCTTTCTCTCCCCCCCTCTCCCTCCACCCTCTCTCTCTCTCTCCCCTCTCTTCTCTCTCTCTCTCTTTCCTCTCTCTCTCTCCTCTCTCTCTCTTTTCTCTTCTCTTTCTCTTTCTCTCCTCTCTCTTTTTCCCTTATCTCTCTCTCTCTCTCTTTTCTTTTATCTCTCTCTCTCTCTCTCTCTCTCTCTCTCTCTCTCCCCTCTCTCTCTCTCTCTCTCTCCCCTTTCTCTCTCTCTTTTTTCTCTCTCTCTCCCCTCTCTCTCTCTCTCTCTCTCTTTCTCTCTATCTTCTATCTCTCTCTCTCTCTCTCTCTCTCTCTCTCTCTCTCTCTCTCTCTCCCCTCCCTTTTCTCTCTTCTCTCTCTCTCTACATCTCCTCTTCTCTCTCTCTTTCTTTTCTTCTCTCCCCCTCTTTTCTCTCTCTTCTCTCTCTCCCCACCTCTCCTCTCTCTCCTCTCTCTCTTTTTCTCTCTCTTCTCTCTCTCTCTCTTTTCTTTCTCTCTCTCTCTCTCTCTTTCTCTCTATCTCTTCTCTCTCCCCTCTCTTCTCCTTCTCTCTCTCTCTCTCTCTTTCTCACTCCCCTCTCCTCTCGCTTCTCTCTCTCCTCTCTCTCCTCTTCTATCTCTCTCTTCTTTTTTCTCTATCTCTCCTTTTCTCTCTTATCTTCCCCTCTTCTCTCTCTCTCTCTCTCTCTCTCTCTCCCTCTCTTTCTCTCTCTCTCTCTCCCCTCTCTCCCCATCTCTCTCTCTTCTCTCTTTCACCGTGCCTTTCCCTGTTCGTAGGTAATTTGTAATTACACCGCCGCTCTTTCCTAATAGATATCGTTTTCAAACCGCCTCACGAATGGATCGTTAATCTTGAACAATTTGAAGGTTATCATATTCTGTAATTGTGTTCATCTGTAATTTTCATGTAAAATTCGCACTTGAAAGTCTGTCTGTTTTGTTCTGTCGGTTTTGTCTCTGTCTCTATCTCAAATATCTTTTGTCTCTTTGACTCTCTCTCCCTCTTTATCTATCTATTCTATTTTCTCTTTCTCTCTCTCCTCTCTCTTTCCTCTCTCTCTCTATCTCTCTCTCCCCTTTCTCTCTCTCTATTCTCTCTCTCTTTCTCTCTCCCCCTCTTCTCTCCTCTCTCTCCTCTCTCTCCTCTCTCTCTCTCTCTCTCTCTCTTCTCGCTCTCTCTCCTCTCTCTCTCTTAAAACTCTCTCTCTAAATCTCTCGTTTTTCTCTTTCTCTCTCTCTCCTCTTTTCTCTTTTTTTCTCTATTGCTGCTCTCATCTCTATCTCTCTCTCTCCTCTTCTCTCTCTCTCTTCTCTCTCTCTCTCCCCTCTCTCTCTCTCTCTCTCTCTCTCTCTCTATTTCTCTCCCTTCCCCCTCCCTTCTCATCTCTCTCTCTCTCTCTCTCTCTTCTCTCTCTCTCTCCTCTCTCTCTCTCTCTTCTACTCTCTCTCTCTTTCTTATTTCCGTTCTCTTCCTTTCTAAAATACTCTTTCCCACTCAAAAACATCTCAAACTCCCTTTTTCCCCTTTTTCTCCCCCCCCCCCCTCTCTCTCTCCATCTCTCTCTTCTCTCTCTCTCTTCTATTCTTCTCTCTCTCTCTCTCTCTTCTCTCTCTTTCTCTCTCTATAATATTTTCGCTTCTCTCCTCTTTCTCTCTCTCTCTCTCTCCCCTCTCTCTCTCTCCACTCTCTCTCTCTCTCTCTTCCCCTCTCTCTCTCTATCTCTACTCTCTCTCGCTCTTCTCTTCTCTCTCTCCTCTCCTCTCTCTCTCTCCCCTCTCTCCTCCCCCTTCCTCTTCCTCTGTCTATCTTTATCTATCTATCTATTATCTATTTATCTTCCAAGTCCATATATTTCCAGACCTTCACGGTAATGTTGACAGCTTGTACACACATATACCCATAAATCTTTCAAATTGATTATTCTCACGTGACAGGCTTTTTCGCTACTTAAGCTTCTGGTCTTCTTTCTCACCTCCTTTCCCCTCCCTCCCCCCCCCCCTTCTTTTGTATATTTCCTCTCTTCCCTTTCTTCTTCTCACTTTTCTGTCCTTATTCCTTTTCTTCACTTTTCTCTCTTTCCTTTGTTTATTTCATGTCTCTGCCCTTTCTTTGCTTTCTTCTCTTTTTTTCTCCTCTTCCCATTTTTTTTTTTTTTTTACTCTTTCTGTCTCCTTCTTTTATTCCCTTTTCTGTCTTGTTCCCATCTTTCTTGTATTCTCTCTTCCTCTTCCATCTTAATTTCTTTTTCTATCTCTTCGTTCTCTTTACATCTCTCTCTTCCTTCTCTTATTCTCTTTCTCTCCCTTCTCTCTCTTCACTTCTCCATTTTATTTCCTTATTTCTGTTTTTGTTTTATCTTCCTCATTCTCATCTTATCTATCCTCCTTTACTCCCTTCTTCCCTAT
>NC_061850.1:2401506-2404748 GCF_019202785.1 Penaeus chinensis | reverse complement strand
GAGAGCCGGGAATGGGATACGGGTATATCATATATTTTTCGTATGAGGTAAGTCGTTAATTTAAAACGAAATTTCCATGCGGATTTCACCCTTCTTGATCCTCATAATTAACAAGATGTTCTGTATATGAGAAGTGTGTTTATCTTTTTGATATGTTAATAAGGTTGCAATTTATTTCGGTGTAACGCGGATTCCCAAGTGATTCCAGCTTAGGATATTTTTTATTTATTTATTATTTTTTTAAGATTTTGATTTACTTTAAATTAGAGTAAGCTTTCTCATTCTTATGACTTTTACGATAGGATAATTGGTAGGAATAGTGAGTATGTATATATTACTGTTGATGATGATAATGATAATGAATGTAGAGAATATATTAACTCTAATGAAAGCTGTAGAATAACGTGGAATGTTCTCTCGGTCTTTAGCTTTGAATGGATTCGTGAACACTTAATTTTTGTCCGTTTTTATTCTCCTTTCCCCTAAATATATAAATATATATTATTTTTTTCTTTCTTTTCTTCTTTTTTTTCTTTCTTTGATTTTTTTTTATTTTTTTTTTATTATTATTATTTTTTTAACATTCGTCTTTCTTTCTCTCTCTGTCTCTGTCTATCTCTCTTGCTTTCTCTATTTCTGATTTATCGCCTTCTCTATCATTTTCTTTCTGTGTCTCTTTGATTCTCTCCCTCCCTCTGTGTAGCTCTTCGGGTCTCTCTCTCTCATTGTCTCTCTTTGTGTCTCGATCTCTTTGTATCTCTTTGTACTATTTTCTCTTCCTGAATTAATGATTTTGTTCATGTATTTATGGCATGATTGTTGTCATTTTTTCTCTTTCTCTCTTTCTCTCTCTCTCTCTCTCTCTCTCTCCTCTCTCTCTCTCTCTCTCTCTCTCTCTTTCTCTCTCTCTCTCCCTCTCTCCCACCCTCCTTCCCTCCCTCCCTCCCTCCCTCCCTCTCTCCCTCCCTCCCTCCCTCTCTCCCTCCCTCCCTCTCTCCCTCCCTCCCTCCCTCCCTCCCTCCCTCCCTCCCTCCCTCCCTCCCTCCCTCCCTCCCTCTCTCCCCCCCCTCCCTCCCTCCCTCCCGCCCTCTCTCTCCCTCTCTCTCTATATATATATCTTCCTTTTTTCTCCTTCACCCTTTCCAATTACCCTACATTTCACTTTTTCTTGTCTCTTTCCTTGCCTTCCTCGCTCCTCCCTATCCCCTATCTTCTAATCTTCTTTTGCTTCTCCCTTTCTTTCAGTCCTAATCTGTTTTCAATCTTGTTTCACCGTCGCTCTCTCTTCGTCTCTTGCTTCTTCCCTATTCATCGGTTCCTATCCTATCTACTTGTTTATCTTTTTTTTTTTTTTAATATTTTGTTCAGATTTTCTTATTATCTAATTTCTTATGTTTATTCTTTCATTCATTTATTAAATTATTCAATTAGATGTTTATCTCTCTATCTATCTAGTTATCTACCTATATATTTATTTATTCCTTTATTCGTTAGTTCTTCCATCTATCTATTTGTCTATTAATTTATCTATTCATATATCTAAATATCATTATCATTAATATTTTCTCGTCGAGATAAAGATGCTTGACATGACATGGATGGCTAATGACAGGTTAATAACTTGGTGAGGATGATTATTTAAGAACTGGCATGTTGGTGACAATAATGATTTAATTACTGACATGGTGATAATGAGTCATTGGTAATTGACTGTTGGTGATAATGAGTCATTGATAATTAGATGGTGGTGATAATGAGTCATTGATAATTGTCTGTTGGTGACAATGAGTCGTTGATAATTAGCTGTTGGTGATAATGAGTCATTGATAATTGGCTGTTGGTGATAATGAGTCATTGATCATTGGCTGTTTAATAATGATTCATTGATAAACAACATGTTGGAGATAATGATTAATTGAATTTCACATTATTGTTATCACGCCATGTTGCATCAAGCAATCTTCAACAACCTGTCGGATGCATCTTCGTCTTGATAATGAAGAAAAAAAATATTTATGTTTATTTATATAGATCGTATAGTGTGATTTGTATCTTTGCTATATTATGTTGAGGTTCAAAGAAAAAGGTGAAAGAGAGGGAAAAAGATGAGGAAGAGACGAGAGGAAAAAATAAAAGGAAGGAAAAGCATAAGAAGAAAATAAATGAAAGAATAAGAATAAGAGAAAGAAAAGAGAGTAAAACAATACGAAGGAAAATAATAAGAAAGATGAAAAACAAAAAAAAGTGAGAAAAGGAGGAAGAACACAAAGAGATGTTGATTAAAAAGAAATTAATGAGAGAAGGGGATAAAGGAAGGAGAAAAGAAGACGCAGAAGAAAGACAGAAAGAAGAAATATGAATGTTCCGGCATACGTCCGCGTGTGAAGCGCTGATTGGCTTAGAGCTTAATTATTTCAACCAATCAGGTGACTTTAACAGCATTCCATTCGTTGATTGGCTCAGCGATCGGCTACTTCAGCCAATCGGAAAACTCAATAATCGTGTAATGAACCTCAGTATATATCACTCAGTTATAGTACTCAATAACGGTCATTTTTTTATGTCGATCGGTCACAAAATACAATTACATATTATTACATTATGACGACCAACAAGATTGTCGAATTAATTATCTTATTAAGGTTACTCAACCCCGGACACTGCCACCTCATCAGCACCTAATGTCATTACAGCCATTACCAATTCCTTTCTTTTGCGTTATCCGCTGTTTCTCCTTTCTCTTCGTTATTTTCTCGCTTTCTCTCTCTCTTTCTCTCTTTCTCTTTCGCTTTCGCTTTCGCTTTCGCTCTCTCTATCTCTCTCTCTCTCTCTCTTTCGCTTTCTCTCTCTCTCTCTCTCTCTCTCTCTCTCTCTCTCTCTCTCTCTCTCTCTCTCTCTCTCTCTCTCTCTCTCTCTCTCTCTCTCTTTCTCTCTCGCTCTCGCTCTCGCTTTCTCTCTCTTTCTCTCTTTCTCCTCTTTCTCTTTCGCTTTCTCACGCTCTCTCTCTCCCTCTCTCTCTCTCTCTCTCTCTCTCTCTCTCTCTCTCTCTCTCTCTCTCTCTCTCTCTCTCTCTCTCTATCTCGCTCTCGCTCTCGCTTTCTCTCTCTTTCTCTCTTTCTCCTCTTTCTCTTTCGCTTTCTCACGCTCTCTCTCTCTCTCTCTCTCTCTCTCTCTCTCTCTCTCTCTCTCTCTCTCTCTCTCTCTCTCTCTCTCTCTCTCTCTCTCTCTCTCTCTCTCTCTCT
>NC_061850.1:2381506-2391506 GCF_019202785.1 Penaeus chinensis | reverse complement strand
AGGGAGAAAGAGGAAGGAGGAAGGGGGGAGAGAGGGAGAAAGAGGAAAGAGGAAGGGAGGGGAAAGGAGTGGGAGGGAGAAAGGGAGAAGGAGAGGAGGGAGGAGTGAGGAAGGGGTAGAGAGGGAGAAAGAGGAAGGAGGAAGGGAAGAGAAAGGAGTGGGAGGGAGAAAGGGAGAAGGAGAGGAGGAGTGAGGGAAGGTGTAGAGAGGGAGAAAGAGGAAGGAGGAAGAGAGGAGAAGGAGAGGGAGGGAGAAAAGAGGGAAAAGGAAAGGGAGAGGGAGGGAGAAAGGAAGAGGGGTAGAGGGTTGGGGGTATTGAGAGAGGGAGAAAGGGGGAGGGGGGAGGGTGGAAAAGGAAATGATGGAGAGGAAGAAGAGGAAGAGAGAGAGAGAGAGCGAGAGAGAGAGAGAGAGAGAGAGAGAGAGAGAGAGAGAGAGAGAGAGAGAGAGAGAGAGAGAGAGAGAAGAGAAGAGGAGAGAGAGAGAGAGAGAGAGGATGGGGATAGGGGATAGACAGGGAAAAGAGGAAAGGGGAAGGGAATGGGAGAAGGGAAAAGGAGAGGGATGGGGAGAGGAAAGGGAGGGGGATGGGGACGAAAGTAGAAGGGAAAGAGGATAAAAATGGGGAAGAAGAGGAGGGTGGAAACGGGCGAGGGGAATGAGAAGGGGAGAAAATGAATAGGCTGTAGGGGAGAGAGTGGACGACGGTAGGAATAGAGAGAAAACGAGATGAATACGGTGGAAGGGGTGGAAGCAAGGAACGAAGGTTAAATTTGGGGAAATTCTTAGAAATAGGAGAAAGAAGGAAATAGGAGATAGGGCGGACAGAGAAAGGGGGGGGGGGTTGACGTGGTTAGTAGGGGGAGGGTGAGTAGGAGGAGAAAAAAGCGAAAGATGGAGGAGGGAAGTGGGTAGAGTGGGGGAGGGAGGTGAGGGGGAGTGAAAGAATTTCTCTCTCTCTCTCTCTTCTCTCTCTCTCTCTCTTCTCTCCTCTCTCTCTCTCTCTCTCTCTCTCTCTCTCTCTCTCTCTCTCTCTCTCTCTACATCTATCTCTCTAACTTTAGCACCAATACAAATCTAGCATCGGTAACTGTATCGATCGACTAAAACTTCTTCAGACAGATTTTACTGAGGTAAGGTCTGTCGAATCATATCGTAAGTTGTATCTAATTAATGTATGTTATTATCAAGGGATTTTTTCTAACGAATATTACCATATTATTATAATAAATTGTACATAATCATGGAATTACGATACACATTACATCGTTATAGCATATAGATGAATTTTACGTAATTATGAGGCTATGAGAGATCTCACGTTACTATGATATTTAATGGATTTTCGCATAGGCTTTTCAACAAGAAAAATACGTAATGATATAAGAAGAGGAAGTGACGAAAAATAATACGAAAGAATATGTAGAAAGAGAGATGAAAGATGATAGATGAAGAAAAGAATATTATAAGATTAACTTTTTTGGGGCAGGAACATACAGAATAAGAAATAAAAACGGCGAGAAAGGATAAACACAAATAAATAGATAAATATGCAGATAAAACCAAACAGATAAACAAGCAGACAACAAAATAAAGAAATAAAACAAGCAAAACGACAAAAATAAAGAAGAAAAACAAGCAGAACGACAAAAACAACAACAACAACAACAAAAAGAGAAACATACGACCAAAAAAGTCAAGCAAATGAGAGAAAGAGAAAGAAAAAGAGAAAGCCTGATACATGAAAGGACACAGACTGTCTTGGAGGATAAGACCGTGTTAACAGAGATCAGCCTTTATGTCTCGCTACTAGTTTCAGATCATACTATTACCCCGACCACTCTCCCTTCTAAAGACCTTCTCTGCATTAATTGAAATGCTGGGGTACTCGACACGCACACACGTCAACGGGCACATGTACCTGCGTGTATATATATATTCGTGTACGCGGAAAGAGACGCACACACATATATACATGTACATATTCGTGTACGCGGAAAGATATGCATACACACATATACAGGTACATATTCGTGTACACGGAAACTGACGCACATACACACACCTACGCACGTATATATATTTGGGCACGTGTGTTTGTGTGTGTGTGTGTTTGTGTGTGTGTGTGTGTGTGTGTGTGTGTGTGTGTGTGTGTGTGTGCATATATATTTTTTTTTTTTTCAAAATGAATGGATCGATATATAAAAAGAAATGATAAAAAAAAAACTAAATTTTACGAAAAAGGAGGCTACAGAGACAAGATTTCTCCCCCCCCCTCCCCCTCCTCTCCCCCAGGCCCCTGAGAGACCTTCATCCGGGGATTTATTAGCGAGAGCTCACGAGTGAAACTTACAAGGAACACAAACGTCTTTATGATCCTACAGCCATCTGTCTTAAGCCACTCTCTCTCTCTCTCTCTCTCTCATCTCTCTCTCTCTCTCTCTCTCTCTCTCTCTCTCTCTCTCTCTCTCTCTCTCTCTCTCTCTCTCTCTCTCTCTCTCTCTCTCTCTCTCTCTCTCTCTCTCTCTCTCTCCTCTCTCTCTCTCTCTCTCTCTCTCTTTCTCTTTTGCCTCTCCCCCCCTACTCCTCTATTATCCCTCTCCCGTACTCCTGTTTTCTCTCTCTCATCTCTTACCCTCTTCTCTCCGCTCTCCTCTCCTCTCTTCTACCCCTCTCACCCTTCCTTCTCTTTCACCCTTCTCCTCCCCTTCTCTCCCTCTTCTTCGTGTCCCTTCTCTTCCCTTTTCCTTCTCCCCTCCTCCCTTCTTCTTCGTCTTCCTCCTATTCCCTTCTCCCTCACCCGTCTCCCCCTCTTCTCCATATCCTCTCCTCGTTTCTTCTCCCTCTCTGGTCCCTCTTTTCTCTCTGTCCCCTAAGTCATCCTTTTCTCTCTCCCTTCCCCTCCCCTCTTCTCCCTCTCTCTTCCCTCCGTCACCTTTTTCATTCACCAATAATTTTTTTTATATATATAAAATTTCATCGTTATTTTGTACGTCTTTCATTGTCTCTATGCTTATAATCTCTACGTGTATTTTTCCTCTTATCAACAACATTATCACATCTTTGGCGTTATTGTTGTTATCAATATTATTATCATTATCTTGTATTATAATTCCTTTTATCATCATACCTGTCATCATTGCTATCATCAAGACTGTCTTCATTACATCATGGTTATCGATATCATGATCATTTCACTCTCTCGCAATAAACACTCATTACACTGTCATCTCTCTATCCCCATTTTTATCAGCATTATCTCGGTGTTGCTATTCAATGTGGTCAGTATTATCTTGTTTTTGGAGGTATTATTTTTAGGTTAGATAAATAATAATGATAGTAAAAAGTAAATAATAATGAAGGATATTAATGACAGAAAATATAATTACAAACGCTGATAATAGTATTGAAAGAATGAGAATAAGATAATGAAACAGAAGTAGTCGCAAATAATACCATGAGAAGTTGCATCGAAATAGTAACAACAATAGTAACAGCGGCAGATATATTGGTTGCAATGCCTGTGACTCTCTTGATGGTAGTGAAATATGAAGGTTCAGTTCACCGGGAGCTTATCTTAAACCACACGGAAAAAGGTTTGGGAGATTAAAGTGTTGGGAATTGCACGAGGAAAGGAGAGAGAGAGAGAGAGAGAGAGAGAGAAGAGGAGAGAGAGAGAGAGAAGAGAGAGAGAGAGAGAGAAGAGAGAGAGGAGAGAGAGAGGGAGAGAGAGAGAGGGAAAATGGGAAAGAGAGAGCGAGAGAGAGAGGGGAGAAAGTGATTGAGAGAGAGAGAGAAAAAAAGAGAGAAAGACGGAGGGGAGATTGAAAAGAGAGAGAGAGAGAGAGAGAGAGGGGGAAGGAGGGAGAGAGAGAGAGAAAGAGAGAGAGAGAAAAGAGAAAAGATTGAGAAAGGATTGAGAGAGAGAGAGGAGAGAGAGAGAGAAGAAAGAGAAGAGAGAAAGAGAGAGATAGAGAAGAAGAAGGAAGAGAGAGAGAGAGGGGAGGAAAAAAGAGGAAGAGAGAGAGGGGAGAGAGAGAGAGAGAGAGAGAGAGAGAAGAGAGAGAGAGAGAGAGAGAGAGAGAGATGAAAGAAAGAGAGAGAAAAAAGAACAGAGAGAGAGAGAGAGAGAAAGGGGAAGAGAAAATGAGAGGAGAGAGAGAAGGAAGGAGGGGAGGGGAGTTTTGGAAATAAGCAACAACCAACCCTTTGTATCTTTTTTGTCCCTAAAAAAATTTTTAAAGTCACTAAAAAACCGCTTTCTTCCCCGAAAACGCCTTTAATTATTTTAAACATTCGAATCATTCTCTCTCCTCTCTCTCTTCTTCTTCTCTACCCCCTTTCTCTCTCTCTCTCTCTCTCTCTCATCGTCTCTCTCCTCTCTCTCACTCTCCTATCCTCTCTTCCCCTCTCTCTCTCTCTCATCTTTCTCTCTCCATTTTTTATCTTCTTCTCTTTCCTTTTTTCTTTTTCCTCTTTAGACCTCTTTCGCCTTTCCCTCCCCCCCCCCCCCCCCTTCACTCTCTTCTCTCTCTCTTCTCCCCCTCTCTCTTCTCTCCTCTTCTCCTCTCTCTCTCCTTCTCATCTTTTCTCTCTCTTTTCCTCTACATTATCTTATTTTTTTTTGAATGACCTCCGTTGTCCTCTTTCTGCTTCTCCCCTACATTCCTTCCTGTTCGCCTTATCCCTCCTCCCTTCCCCTAATCCTATCCTCTACCCCCTCCCCCTTCTCCTAACCCCCACTACCTTATCCCTTCCCCTTTCCCCCACTCCCTCCCTCTACCCCACATCTCCCGTCCCTCAATCCCCACCCCTCCCCTAACCCCACTGCCCCCCTCCCTCTACCCCCACTCCCTCCCTCTACCCCCACTCCCTCCCTCTACCCCTACTCCATCACTCCTACACGTGTCCTGTGATTACTTAACCGGAGTGTTTCCCTCGTCCGGAGTTTGTTTCCCCTGAAGACCCAACGGCGAGATTTCCTCTTTGTGTTTATTCGTGTGTAAAGAGAATCACCAAGAGGGGGGGGGGCGGATGGGAAGGGGGGGGGGTAGTAGGAGGAGGGATGGGGTGGAAGGGTTTGGGGAGACGGGTAGGAGGAGGGATGTGGTAGGAGGAGGGGTGGGGGGAAAGGGGAAAAGGGGAGGGGATTGGTAGGGATAGGGTAGGAGGAGAAGGAGAGAGAATGGAGTCTAAAAGAGGGGTTATAGGAGGGTATGGGGGGAGGAGAGGTAGGGAGGAGGAGGGGGAGACGTCCATGGGAAGGGTATGAGGAGGGCATGGAGCTTGTAGGAGGGGTCCAGGAGGGTCTAAAAGGAGGGGGTATGGGGTCAAAAAGAGGGAAAGGGGAGGGGAGGGTATGGGGTATAAAAGAGGGGGTTGGGGGAAGGCGAGAAGGCTATAAGAGGGGTAGGGGAGGGTATCTGGAACCTAGCCACTGAGTGGGCAAGACGGCCCAAATCAGTGCCGGTCCCAAGCCCGGGTAAATAGAGAGGGTTGGCGTCAGGAAGGGCATCCGGCCATGAAAAAAATATCTGCCAGAACCTGATCATAGCGAATGGGACAAAGCTACAGAAAAAGAAGAATAGGGGACGGTATATGGGTAGGTGGTGGGTAGGGAGGGGGAGAGAAGGAGGGGGGGATTCACCGTTTTGTTTTATTTCTCTTTTATATTTATTTATTTTTTATTTTATTATTATTAGCATTATTATTTTTCAATTTAAATGTTTCTCACATTCTTTGTCTTCTTTGTTTATCTTATTACATTTTCTTCCTCGTTTCCTTCGTCTCGTTCTTTTATACTTTTTGATTTGTATCTTTCTTTCTCTCCTCCATTCCTCCATTCTTTATCTTCGTTTTCTTTCGCCTCTTTTATTGTTCTTCATTCGTACTTTTTGCCAATTTTATTTCCTTTCCTTTCTTATTTTGTCTTCAGCCCCTTTATTCCATATTCTGCCTCGTTTTTTCCTGCTTCTTATTTTGTTCAATATATCTTTTTAAATACCTTTCTTTTATTTGATTTTCTTCTTCTCTTTATTCCACATCCGCCCTTCCTTTTTTCCCCTCTCATTTCCTTTACCTCGTTGCCTTCTTCATTTTCTTCATTTTCCTTCATTTTTCCTTCATTTTTCCCTTTCCTCTTCCCTCTTAATTCCTTGTTCTTTTTGCGGCTCTTTTTCATCGTTTAATTTGTCTCCTATTTCATGCCCTTTCTCCTTTTCTCCTCTTCTGCTTTCCCCAGTTCCTCCGTCGCTTTATTCTCTTTTCCTTCTCTCCTTTCGTAGTTTTTGTCCTCTTCATTTTCCTTTTCGTTATTTCCATCTAATTTCTTCCTCCTCTTTCGCCTCCTCCTCCTCCTCCTTCTTCATTTTCCACTCCTCCTCCTCCTCCTTCCTCATTTTCTTCTCCTCCTCCTCCTCTTCCTCCCCCGTCATTTCCCTTATCCCATTCCCTCCGATCTCCTTCTCCTCCTCCTTCATCATCATTTCCTCCTACTACTCTTCCTTCATCATTTCCTCCTCCTCTTCCTCTTCCTTCATCATTTCCTCCTCCTCTTCCTCTTCCTCCTCCGTTATCATTTCCTAATCCACTTTCTCTTGTTCCTCTTCCTCCTCCTCTTCCTCTTCCTCCTTCTCCTCCTTCATCATTTCCTCTTCCCTTTCCTCTTCCTCCTCCTCTCCTCCTCCTACATCATTTTCTCCTCCCTTTCCTCTTCCTCCTCTTCCTCCTCCTCTCCTCCTCCTTTCCTCCTTTCCTCCTCCTCTTCCTCCCATCTCCTACCCCATCCCTGCGACGTAACTCCCCATACACAATAATGCATTTCACAAAGCGTTTCATTAAAACTTTGCTCGCCTGGTAAATAGAGGTGAAAAAATGAGGCGGAAATATATGATATCTTTCGCTCTCCTCTGATGGCTTTCCGATGATGGATCTTAAAGTCTGGTCGTGTCTTCTTTTATTGTGTTTATTCTCCTTTTCTGTTTCTTGTTTCCTTCTAGTTCTTCTTCTTCTTCTTCTTTTTCTTCTTCTTTTTGTGAGTGAGGGAGAGAGAGGGAGAGAGGGAGAGAGGGAAAGGAGACCGGGAGAGAGGGAGGGAAGGAGAGAGAGAGAGAGAGAGAGCGAGAGAGAGAGAGAGAGAGAGAGAGAGAGAGAGAGAGAGAGAGAGAGAGAGAGAGAGAGAGAGAGAGAGAGAGAGAGAGAGAGAGAGAGACAAACAGACAGATAGACAGACAGACAAACAAACAGACAGATAGACAAACACACAACCAGAGAAAGAGACAGACAAAGGCCAGTAGACAGACAGACAGACAGACAGACCATAAACAAACAGAACCAAACAAGACAGAAAATCAACCACAGGCCTCATACTCGTCAACGATTTTCTTAAAAAAAAATGTCCCTCTTTGAGAAGCGAGAAAGTGCCACAGTGCCACGTCCGATCGACAACGATGATAGGCCCACTCTCCCTGTCGATGGAGAGGTCTAATAGTGGCACTCCTCCCAATAAAGACCCTCCAGTAGTTCTTAAAGAAGTCTAGTTGTGACGGTGTTGCTCCCAGGGTGCCATTCAGCTTGGCACTCGCGACAGAATGGAGGTACTCTTTGGCACTCGAGAATGGGCCAGATAGGAACGCCCTTGACGATGACACTCACTTGGGTTATGTGCTGAGGTTATGAAACAAAAAAAAAAGACTGCAACGACAATGGTAATTCTAATAACAGCAGGAAGTAGATGTGGCACTCCTCAAGAAGAGAGTGTGGTCACCTATTGAGATTAGAATGCTATAGAAAAAAAAATAACAAGGATGGCACGTGGATGCTGCACTCGAGAGGGAGAGAGACCGAGAGAGAAAATGTGTGTGTATTTGGGTGAGAGAATGAGAGAAAGAGAGAGAGAGAGAGAGAGAGAGAGAGAGAGAGAGAGAGAGAGAGAGAGAGAGAGAAGGAGGGAGGGAGAGAGAAAGAGAGAGAGAGAGAGAGGGAGAGAGAAAGCGAGAGAGAGAGAGAGAGAGAGAGAGAGAGAGAGAGAGAGAGAGGGAGGGAGGGAGAGAGAGAGAGAGAGAGAGAGAGAGAGGAGAGAGAGAGAGAGAGAGAGAGAGAGAGGGAGAGAGAGAGAGAGAGAGAAGGAGGGAGGGAGAGAGAAAGAGAGAGAGAGAGAGAGGGAGAGAGAAAGCGAGAGAAAGAGAGAGAGAGAGAAAGAGAGAGAGAGAGAGCAAGAGGAAGAGAGAGAGAAAGCGAGAGAGAGAGAGAGAGAGAACATGTCTGAGTGTGTGTGTGTGCGTGATGACCTTGCTATTGATTTTTTCCGCTTATTCCCTCTTGCAAGTGTGCTCATTAATGCAGCAACAATTTAAAAACTTAACAAACTTCCGGCAGACTAATCCCTAAAGCTTCGGTGTACTTAATCATTTAAAGTTACTTCATTTACTCCAAGCTACTTAAGTGAGAGATACGATATGCTTACCATAACTCTCCCGAGATTCTTGAGTTTTTGTGTTGTTAGTGGGTTGTTGTTTTGTTGTTGTTGTTGTCATTATTGTTATACGTGGTGTTCTTTTATTATTGTTATCTCTCTCTTTCTTTCTATCTGTTTGTCTGTCTGTCTGTCTGTCTGTCTGTCCGTCTGTCTCTCTCTCTCTCTCTCTCTCTCTCTCTCTCTCTCTCTCTCTCTCTCTCTCTCTCTCTCTCTATCTCTCTTCCCCCCCCCCCTCTCTCTCTCTCTCTCTCTCTCTCTCTCTCTCTCTCTCTCTCTCTCTCTCTCTCTCTCTCTCTCTCTCTCTCCCCCCCCTCTCTCTCTCTCTCTCTCTCTCTCTCTCTCTCTCTCTCTCTCTCTCTCTCTCTCTCTCTCTCTCTCTCTCTCTCTCTCTCTCTCCCCGCTCTCTCTCTCTCTCTCTCTCTCTCTCTCTCTCTCTCTCTCTCTCTCTCTCTCTCTCTCTCTCTCTCTCTCTCTCTCTCTCTCTCTCTCTCTCTCTCTCTCGCTTTCTCTCGCTTTGTCTCTCTCTCTCTCTCTCTCTCTCTCTCGCTTTCTCTCGCTTTGTCTCTCTCTCTCTCTCTCTCTCTCTCTCTCTCTCTCTCTCTCTCTCTCTCTCTCTCTCTCTCTCTCTCTCTCTCTCTCTCTCTCTTTCGCTTTCTCTCGCTTTCTCTCTCTCTCTCTCTCTCTCTCTCTCTCTCTCTCTCTCTCTCTCTCTCTCTCTCTTTCGCTTTCTCTCGCTTTCTCTCTCTCTCTCTCTCTCTCTCTCTCTCTCTCTCTCTCTCTCTCTCTCTCTCTCCATGGTAATGGTATTAATAACATTAATGGCAACAGTAATAGTAATGATAATAATAATTATAGTGATAATAATATTGATGATAACAGTAAAATAACCAGAAATAATGATAATAATAATAATAATAATAATAATAATAATAATAATAATAATGATGATGGTGATAGTTATCACAATGTCAATAATAACAGTTGTTATGATGATCAGGATAGTAATGATGAAATAATAATAAAAGATATATTGATAACAAAAATGATAAAAGGAATTATCATTAATATTATAGTAATGATAATAAAAATAATGGTAATAATGATTATAAGAATTATAATAGTAATAATAATGATAATAATAACAATAATGATAACAATGATAATAATAATAATAATAATAATAGTAATAATAATACAATAATAACAATAATAATAATAATAACAACAACAACCACGATAATCACAACAACAACAGCAAAGATAATAACAACACTAATAATCATGCCACAATTAATCACAACACACTCGGTCATAACCAACAATTACTATCAGAATTCAAATTATAAACTTAATGCTATCAGTAGCCCGCTACCTGCATTCACCTGTGATCCTTTGGTCCCTAATTGCCTCACTCCGAGACACAACGTCACAGCTTAATTAAATTCGGGATGATTAAGCAGTACATTGCCCCGAGCGATTTATTTAAGTTGCCCCTAATGTTTCTGACTTCCGACCGACGGGGGG
>NC_061850.1:2374006-2376506 GCF_019202785.1 Penaeus chinensis | reverse complement strand
AGTCTGTGTGTGTGTGTATGTTAGACTGCGTGTGTACATGTTAGACTGTGTGTGTATGTTAGACTAAGTGTGGGCAGGTGTGTGGGAAATATTTAATTATGCATTGCAAGAAGGAAGTGAGTAGATAAAATCTGACTGAAATAGTTCGTATGAAATAGTTGTCATAGAGCAGGGATCATTTTTTTTCACACGTTTATTCGAAAGTTATGATAGATCCTGTGTGAATACTATCTCTTCAAATAGACATAGGATATAGAGAAGAATAATATAAAGAGTAAGGACCTATGACGTCACGTAAGCCCTCTCTCTTCTTATTCTTTCACACTTTCACTTTTTCATTTCTTTTTTTTTTATCTCTATTTCTAATATCATTATTATTATACCTTTTCCTCATTCTTTCTTATCATACGATCATTCCATCTCCCTCACAATCCTTAATCAGAATGGCTTCATCCTTACCCACCCTCATGAATGTCAAAGGCTATATGCTCTCACGTTCCTGCTAAAATAACCCTGCTTTGTTTGATTACTGCGCTGTGCTGCCTCAGCTTAGCGCTTACTGCTCGATTGCTAGATTTGTTTAGCACTTATTGCTAGGTGTCTGTTTTATGCTACTTTTGTTTAGCGTTTATTGCTAGGTATTTGCTTTATGCTACCTTTGTTTAGCGCTTATTGCTAGATGTCTATTTTGAGCTACGTATGTTTAGCTCTTATTGCTAGATGTCTATTTTACGCTACCTATGTAGCTTATTGCTAGATGTTTGCTTTATGCTACTTCCTTTTGGTGCTAAACATCTAGTTCAGCTTAGAGAGAAAGGGAGAGAAAGATAGATAAATAAATAGAATGAAAGATCATACGATTACTCTTTGGCTTCTACTTTTATGCTACTCATGCCTAGCGCTTACTGCTCAACTTCTGCTTTATGTTCTCTGCTCACTGCATGATTTTCTTTTCCTGCTATACTTCTGCTTTATGCTACCTTTGCTTGGTACTTACTGTTAAATTGCAGCTTTATGCTACCTCTGGTTTGATGTACTGCCTGAAATCTACTTTATGCTACCTTGATTATTAAATTCTGCTTTATGCTACCCATGCTTTTTGCTTCATGATATATATATATATTTGCTAAAGTTTACTGACTTATACTAAGGCTTGAGTAGTAATTACTGCCAGATTTGTTTTCCTTTTTTTTGCTAAATATTTGTTTTATGCTACCTGACTGTCTGCTTTCTGCTACTTCTGTTTTTTTCTTCTTCTTCTTTATGCTAGATATCTAGTTTATGCTTCCTGCAATTAGTGCTTATTGCTAGATTTCAATTTTATGCAGCCTGTGTTTATTTTTAGTTTTGCTTTATACAGATTCATATATAGATGTCTGCTCACACATTTTGATTTATATTCTCATCTGTAATTAGATGCTAATATTTCTTTTTATCTATTTTTCTCCTCGAGATAAAGCCCTCGAACGCTCGCCCAAAATATCTCCACTTCATTATCTCTCTTATCTCGATGATTATTACACTTCATCCGCGTCGATAAGCCGTATCTTTTATCTCTATTCATATCTATGCCTCTCCCTTTCTCCCTCGGATCGCGCTCTTAATTAGCGCTTCCCGCTACATTTCCGCTACACGCACACCGCCGCTACGTGGATCTTTATCGTCCCTTGTTTTTAAAGCCTTTCTTTTCGTTTCCGCGGATTAACAAGCTTCCTCCCCACATCCCTCGCGCCTTATCTGTGACAGCCAGGCCAATGAAAGAGGAGGGGGATGTGGGGGGGGGGGGGGTGATTGGGGAGGACGGGGAGGTTGGGGTGTGATTGGGGAGGAGGAGGGGGGTAGGGGGCAGAGATAATGATTGTGTCAATATCGGGAGCGTTAATCGGAGCGTGTAGGCGTTGGCGGAAGGAGGGGGAGCGAGAGGGGAGGAGACGGAGATAAAAAAAATGGATGAAAAAATAATGAATGAGTGAGAGGAAAAGAAGAAGAAAAGATAGATAGATAGATAGATAGATAGATAGATAGATAGATAGATAGATATAGAGAGAGAGAGAGAAAGAGAAAGAGAGAGAGAGAGAGAATGATCAAGAGAGACAAACAGACAACCAACAGACAGATAGCGAGGCAGGCTAGCAATATATATATATATATATATATATATATATATATATATATATATATATATATATATATATATATATATATATACATATATATCTATATATATACACACACACAAAAATGAATAAATAGAAAAAGCGTGAGAGACAGAGAATGATAACCCGAGCCCTTTTTCCTCCCTCAGACCACGACACAAAGCCCTGACGAAGGGACGGATTGGGGCGAAAAGCGAGGAGGGGAAAGAAGAGGGCGACGAGAGAAGAGCTCTTTCTTTCTCGCTCCCACATAGCTGCAGGCTAAAAAAAAAAAAAAAAAAAAAAAAAAGGAAAAACGGAAAATGAAAAGGGAAAAAAGGACTCAAATTTGAAAAGGGGGAAAA
>NC_061850.1:2356027-2358906 GCF_019202785.1 Penaeus chinensis | reverse complement strand
CGCGGGGTGTGTGTATATGTGAGTGTGTGTGTGTGTGTGTGTGGTGTGGTGTGTGTGTGTGTGTGAGTGTGTGTGTGTGTGTGTGGTGTGTGTGTGTGTGGTGTGGGCTCTTCTTTCTCTGAGTTAGTCACTCGTATTCTCATCATGGTTCTTTAACATGGCTTATTTTCTCACAGATGCTATTCCAAATAAGACATATATGTGTGTATATGTGTATGTGTGTGTGTGAGAGAGGAATGGAGAGCGAGAGGGATGAGAAGGAGGAGAGGGAGAGGCAAAAGAGAAGAAACAACGAAGGAGAAGGAGAAGGAGAAGGAGGAGGAGGAGGAGGAGGAGGAGGAGGAGGAGGAGGCAGGGATAAGAAGAGGGGGACAAAAGTTATTACTAGTTATGAATAGTGTAATGGTGTCGGTACCTATTGATATGTCAGAGATGATTGGGTGAGGTGAGATAAATTCAGTTTAGTTCAACGTCATAATCTTTATATTGCTCGATGGCCCCCCTCATGTAACCTCATATTTCTCAGCCTCCGGGCTAGTACAGTGGTAGCGTGCCGGCCTCTCATCCGAGGGGTCGGCGGTTCGCGCCCCGCCCAGGCGCAAGAAGTTGCAATTGTCGCCTGGAAGTTACTGCTGTGGCTGGGCACCACGGCGGGTAAGGACTACGCCGAGTCAGCACCATCTGACACACGTTAGCGAGTCGGCATTAGTCGACACAGGCCGGGCTCCCCTCATGTGCATAGCCCGGGCGAAGCTCAGCTTCGCATATCGGACTTATCCTTATCATATTTCTCTCTCCCTTTTTTCCTTTCATTTTTCTTTTTTCTTTTTCTGTTTTTCGTTTGGCTGATTCTCGGTTTAGCGTATAGTTTTTTTCGCGAGAAAAATAAATAGAAAAAAAAAGAAAGATAGACGTCGTTGAAAGAAGGAGCAAAAGTAATAGAGTCAGTCTTCTTCGCGGGAAATTTTCTCAAATGTTTAATTATCTCTAACAAAATTGAAAAAAATAGAAAAATAATAATCTGAAAAAACGAAAATAAAGGAAGGAGAAGAAAGGAAGGAGGAAGGGAGGGAGGGGAGGGAGAGGGAATGAAGCAGGGAGAGAGAGAGAGGGAGAGACAGAGGGAGGGAAGGAGGTATGGGCAGAAGGAAAGTGAAAGCAAGAGAGGGTAGGAAGAAGAGGGAGGGATAAGGAGAAGGAAAACGAGGGAATGGAGAGGGAAAGGGAAGGGAGGTGGGGAGAGGGAAGATGGTGACAGTGTAAAGATGGGATAGGGGAAGGGACGGAGATCAACAGTAATGGGGGAAAGAGCGAGGGGAAAGTGGAGAGGAAGAGAGGGGAAGGGAGGGTAGGAGAGGGGTAGGGGAGGTAGAGGGGGAGATGCCATGGAGGGATATAGAGGAAAGGGAGAAGGAGGAGGAGAGGTAGAGGAGGAAGACGGGTAAACATTGGGGGTAAGAGGCGACAGGATAGGGGGGTGAGGGGGGAGGGAACGAGGGTGGGGGTTGGAAAGGGAGGGTGAGGACTTCGTATCCACAAAAGGCAGCTCAGGAGAGGACCATGCCTGTTCCCTTAAGACCCCCTGAGCATAACATTTTACAGGAAAACAAACACTCTTCTCATTTTCCTAATTGAGTAGAAAGTTCGCTCCTCCTCCGTGGTTTCGCCTTATGCAGGAGGGGGTTAGGGGCGGAAATCCTTTAAAGCATGTCTTGTCTTGGGTGAGAGCCTTCACCTCTCCCTTCTCCCCTCGTCCTCTCTTCCTTGCCCCTCTTCCCTCTTCCCTTCCGAGTTTCTTCGTCGCCACTTCTTTGTATCTAATTTTGTATTTTTCCTACCATTCCTTTTCCATCGTTCTTCTCTCTCCTTTTCTTTCTTTCCTCTCTCTCTCTCTCTCTCTCTATCTCTATCCTCTCTCTCTTTCTTTCTCTCTCTCTCTCTCTCTCTCTCTCTCTCTCTCTCTCTCTCTCTCTCTCTCTCTCTCTCTCTTTTCTCTCTCTCTCTCTCTCTCTCTCTCTTTCTTTACTTGACACAAAATATATATTTCAGTTGCAAAATCAGTCATTACGATTCTGCATATTCAAATTAAATGAATGTACGTATAAATCATAGGTAGATAGAGGAAGATATCTAAAGTGGATGGATAGATATAAGTTAAAGGAATAAGGAAAATTAATTCATTATCATTAGAGATTATATAAGAAGGCAAATAGTGAAATAAAGTGGATAAATCTAAAATTATGAAAAAGGGGTAATTTTGTATAGTGTATAAAATGGTATATGTTTGAGCATGGGCCAGATAGACGGCAGACAAAGAGAGAGAGAGAGAGAAAGCCAGAGAGAGAAGGACAACAGACAAAAGAAAGAGGGGAGAGAGAGAGAGAGAGAGAGAGGGAGGGAGAGAGAGAGAGAGAGAGAGAGAGAGAGAGAGAGAGAGAGAGAGAGAGAGAGAGAGAGAGAGAGAGAGAGAGAGAGGAAAGAGAGAGAGGAAAGAGAGAGAGGAAAGAGAGAGAGAGAGAGAGAGAGAGAGAGAGAGAGAGAGAGATAGAGATATATATATATATATATATATATATATATATATAGAGAGAGAGAGAGAGAGAGAGAGAGAGAGAGAGAGAGAGAGAGAGAGATAGAGATATATATATATATATATATATATATATATATAGAGAGAGAGAGAGAGAGAGAGAGAGAGAGAGAGAGAGAGAGAGAGAGAGAGAGAGAGGGGCAGAGACAGAGGGGTCGGGAGAAACAGAATGATAGTGAGAGAGCCAGAGACAGACAGACAGACAGAACAAGAGAAAGAAAAAAACTGTTAGATTCACAACACACCCAGTGACAATTTTTCTTCCCACCTCTTTGAACAAAGCAACCCA
>NC_061850.1:2348527-2351027 GCF_019202785.1 Penaeus chinensis | reverse complement strand
CCTCCTTCCTATCTCTGTCTCCCTCCTCCCTCCTTCATCTCTCTCTCCCCCTCCTCCCTCCTTCCTCTCTCTCTCTCTCTAATCCCTCCTTCCTCTCTCTCTCCCCCTCCTCCCTCCTTCCTATCTCTGTCTCCCTCCTCCCTCCTTCATCTCTCTCTCCCCCTTCTCACTCCTTCCTCTTTCTCTCCCCCTCCTTCCTCTCTCTCTCCTCCTCCTCCCTCCTTCCTCTCTCTCTCTCCTCCTCCCTCCTCCCTCTCTCTCTCTCTCCTCCTTCGCAGGAATTATGATACAGGAAACTGCAAGAAAAGACCTACTTCGCAAACTTTCGAGAATTTTGTTGTAGATTTCTCACAAACTGAATTAAGATTAATTGGAGGAAACAGCCTTAAGTTCCTTCCCGCTTCCGAAATTGAATTACCACAAGTGTTGATTTACTTTGAGTTGCGTCATTGTTATCATCATTCATCTGTTATTGTTTATAATATCGCCGTCGTTATTTTCATAATCGGTGTTATATTTTGTGTCGTTGTTATTATTTGTTTTGTTGTTGTTATTTCTAAAAGATAGATAAATTACTCTGAAGGCATGGGAAGTGGGTGAAAGAAGAAATAAGCGTAAACAAATCTAAACAAATAAACAACAAATGAAAAAAATGAATACATCGACAAGTAAATAAATAAACAAATACCACAACAAAAAACAAAAGAAAGAAAAAATAAGAAAAGGAAATAGTACAAAGCAAAGGAAGCAACAACACATAAAAGAAGAGAAACTAAAATAAAAATAAAAGTTTCCAAAACGAAATAAGGACTAAAAAAAAAAAAAAAAAAAAAAAAAAACCGTCAAATTTAGGATACAAAATAGACATCATTAGTAAAAGAGTTCATTACGTTTTGCTGACATTCTCTTTATCGATGGTTCTGAATCATTTGTTTTCCTTAACGCATAATACTTACGAACACCTGGGGGAGGTGGGGAGGTGGGGACGAGAGGGAGGGAGAAGGGGGAGGAGAGGGGGAGGGATGAAGGGAGAAGGGGGAGGTGGGGAGGAAAGGGGGGAAGAAGGGGGTGAGAGGAGGGGAGGGAGAAAAGGGAGGAGAGGGGGAGGGATGGAGGGAGATGGGGGAGGAGGGAGAGAGAAGGAGAAGGGGAGGTGGGGGAGGAGAGGGGGAGAGAAAGAAAGGGGGAGGTGGGGGAGAGGGGGAGGGATGGAAGGAGAAGGGGGAGGAGGGAGAGAGAAGGGAGAAGGAGATGGGAGGAGAAGAAGGAGGTGGAGGGAGAGGTAGGAGAAGATTGAGGAAGAAGAAGGAAAAGATGAGGAGGATGGGGGGTGGGAGGGAGATGGTAAAGGGGAGGTATAATAGGAAAGAGGAGAAGAGAGTGAGAGCAGGAGGAGGAGGAGGAGGAGGAGTGGGAGAAGAGGGAGAGGAAGAGGAGAAAAAAGAAGGAAGGAGGGTGTGGAGGATGAGAGGGATGGGAGAGGATATAAAAAGGGATAAGAGGAATGGGAGGGAGAAGAGAATGAGAGGAGGGAGGGGAGGAAGAGGAAGCAGGAAATGGGAGGGGGAAGAAGGAAGAGGGAGAAGAAAGAGAGAAGAGGAGATGAAGGAGAAGAAAGGGAATAGGAAGAAGGCGATGAGAGTAGCAAGAGGGAAAAGGTAAAACGAGGAGCGAAGAGGAAGAAGAAAGTCGATAAGAAGAACAAGGAGAACGAGAAAGAAGTGAGAGAGGAAGGGATATTAGAATAAGAAGAAGAAAAAAAAGAAGAAGAAGAAGAAGACGAAGAAGAGAGAGAGAGAGAGAGAGAGAGAGAGAGAGAGAGAGAGAGAGAGACAGAGACAGACAGACAGACACTCAGACAGACAGACATATATAGATAGATAGATAAATAGACAGAGAGAGAGAGAGACAGAGAAAGAGAGAGAGAGAGAGAGAGAGAGAGAGAGAGAGAATGAGAGAGTGAATGAGAGAGAGAGCTAATGAGACAGAGACCGGATATATCCTAAAGTGACGAATATTAATGGTATTCTATGGTGCATCTTACCATTATGAAGATTTATGATGGAGAAACAACACAAGGATATATGTCACTTGGCAACATACAAGAATACTTCTGTTTTGATCTGCGCTGTGATACATTATGTAGGCATGTGTGTGTGTGTGTGTTTATGTGTGTACATATTTATACACACCCCACAGATACACACACACACAACTTTATATATATATATATATATATATATATATATATATATATATATATATATATATATTATATATATATATATATATATATATTTATATATGTGTATATATATACTATATATATATACTATATATATATATATATATATATATATATATATATATACATATATATATATTTATATATATAGATATATATATAGATAGACAGTTAGATAATTAGATATATATATGTGTGTATATATATATATACATATATATATATATATATATATATATATATATATATATATAT
>NC_061850.1:2336027-2341027 GCF_019202785.1 Penaeus chinensis | reverse complement strand
AAGGAGATGAGAAATGGAGAGAGAAATAGAGTTAAAGGCGATATTGAAAGGAAATAGAGAGGGAAGGACGTAACAAGATGGAAAGAGAAGGGGAAGATGAAAGACGGAGAATGAGAAAGAATGAAAGGATATGTCAAGAGGAGGGACAAGAAGTAGGGACGAATGAGAATGCTGTAGATGAAGAAAGACGAGATAACAGAATAAAGAAAGGGAGAAAGATGGAGGGGGAGAGAAATTGGACGAGTGAAAGATGAGACTATGAATGTAAAGAATAAAATGAGAATAATAGATATTGCAAGGATGACGTCCATATCTTTTTTTTCTAAGATTATTTTAGGTAAATAACGATTCTACAATATGTCTTTCTAACATAGTTTAACATTGTCTATAACAGTCCCTTGAAATCGTCTCTTGCAATGTTAGCAAAGTCAGCCAAATACTTGCAATAGATTTAGATTTCTATTTTGAAATTTATTTTTGCCAATTTATCTGTACTCACCGGAGGGAAAAAAAGGATGAAACAATTTTCGGGGACAGGAAGAGAGGCAGAGAGAGAGAGACGTCAAAAGAACTAGAGAAAGAGTTGTGGTGGAGGAAAAGAGGAGGAAGGTAGAGAGAGAGGGAGAGAGGGAGGGAGAGAGGGAGAGGAAGAGAGAGAGAGAGAGAGAGAGAGAGAGAGAAAGAGAAAGAGAGAGAGAGAGAGAGAGGGAGAGAGAGAGAAAGAGAGAGAGAGAGAGAGAAAGAAAGAGAAAGAGAGAGTGGGGGAAGAGAAAGAGAGAAAGAGAGAGAGAGGAAGAGAGAAAGAGAGAGAGTGAGGGGAAGAGAAAGAGAGAGAGCGAGAGAGAGAGAGAGAGAGAGAGAGAGAGAGACAGAGAGACAGAGAGAGACAGGAAGAGAGAGAGACAGGAAGAGAGACAGAGAGAGAAACAGGAAGAGAGAGAGACAGGAAGAGAGAGAGAGAGAGAGAGAGAGAGAGAGAGAGATGTAAAAAAGAGAGAAAGACACCAAATAAAGAAGAAGAGAAGATAATTATTCCACACATAAAGAACACACATCACTCGCCATCCTCCCTTGTATCATTAAATCCCAAATTCAGAGCAAAAGCTTACGAACTTCATACATAATCCAGAGGGAGGGGGGAGGGAGGAGAGGGGGAGGCGGTTAATTAAGTATCATAATGACACACTCGTAATGAATGATGAAGATGACAAATTCTCCTCTGAAAGGTCACGATAATTATACGTCTGGTAAAGGTAATTAACAACAATTGAGTCGGTTTAAATGGAATTCCCAGATGAGGCTTGAAGGGGTGGGAGGTAGGGGTAGGGGGGAGGCATGGGGGGGGGGGGGCAGGGCGAAGACAGGCACGTAACAAAAAGCAACTTGAATTTTCTTTTTTTTTTGTTTTTTCTTTTTTTTTTCTTTCTTTTTCATTTGTTGTTTGCGAGTTACTGGAAATGCATTGGTCTGCGAGGGTTAGGAAGGAAGAAGGAGGATTGGCGAAACATTATTGTGTTTTTTATATGTTTTATTTCCCCATCTATCTGTCTGTCTATCTATCTATCCCCCTATCTATCTATCTATCTAGTTATCTATCTATCTATCTAGTTATCTATCTATCTAATTGTTTATCTATTTGTCTAACTATCTGGTTGTCTATCTATCTATCTGTTTACCTGTTGGTCTATCTATCTACCTATACATCTATTTATTCGATTATTCATATATCTCTTCTCACATTTAGCTTATATATTTATCCATTCATCCATTCATATATTCTTCCATTCGTTCCTTTATATATATGTTTATTTTAGTAAAACATGACCCTCATGTTTGGATACATTTTTTCACGAGTTGCGATGAAATTGCAACGCCGTGACATGTTTCAGTCATGTTCATGTTAATCTTTCACGATGTTGACACGTGCCGGGAAACTTATCTCCTTTCATTAACGCAAGATGATATATAACGATAGATAATCTGCAATAAACATGATAGGCAAATGGACACTTACATACATACATACTTACATATTTAACACACCATTTTTTTTTTTTTTTTACTCTTTTCATGAAAAAGTTGCACGCATTTTCGCAAATTTGAAACTTATTTAGTAATTACAGTTATATGCAGTGCAGGTAGTCATTGTAAATGTGGTTAAGGTTAATTCATAACCGCAGAGTAAAGAAGAACATAAATAAAAATCTGAAGCCATTATAAGATAATACAAAATGAAATAAAGTGACACCTAGAAATTTCAAACTGTTGCGAAATGATACAAAATCAAACAAAATAGTACCTTGAAATCTGAAAGTATAACAAAATAACATTGGATCCATAGTCTCATAGCACATAGCATTATCATGTCTTCAAGATTTTTTTTTTTTTAAGTACCTTTCTTTGTTATTATAGATTTACATAAGATGCTTCTTCGGAACACTATATTCAATCACTATACTTTGCCAAAACATCGGATATTTAACTGATTATCATCACAAGTTTCTTTTTTTCCAAACACCATCTTTTCTCACTATACAACAGCACAATACATGTTCCTCAGCCGGGTATTCCTTCACTTCTGCATCACCATCACCATCATCACCATCAAGTCCTCATCACATTCACCTCAGCCACGTCTTCAAGTCACCATCCTTAGGCACTTTCACTATTAGTTTCCCTTCGGTGTAGAATCTGTCACAATTGTACTAAGTTGGATGGTGATGATGATGGTGATGATGAGGGTGATGGTGATGAGGATGATGATGAGGAGGAGGAGGAGGAGGAAGATAATGATGATAATAATAATAATAGTAATAATAATGATAATAATAATAATAAATGTAATAATGATAATAATGATGACAATGATAATTTAATAATAATTATTATAATAATGATAAAAGGAATAATAATTATTATTATTATCATTATTATTATTATTATTATTATTATTATTATAATACCAACAACAACAACAATAATAATAATAATGATAATAATAATAATGATATCTATAATACCAACAACAACAATAATTACATTAATGATAATGATAATAATAATAATAATAATAATAATAATAATAATAATAATAATAATAATAATAATAATAATAATAATGTTAATAATGATAATAATGATAAAGAGAAGAACAAAAATACTATTAACAATAATAACAATAATAGAATGATAACAATAATGATAATAGTAACAACAAAAACAACAAAAACGATAATAATAGTAGTAGTAGTAGTAGTTGTTGTAATAACAATAATAATTATTATTACCACAACCTACTACCAATTTCCTTCAAAACAAAAACAAAATAAGGACAATAATTAAAAAAACACGATTCCAACTCTCGTAATAATCATAAGTACATAAACATCAGGAAAATCTAGCTCAGTTTAGTAATAAAATTCCACAGCATTTTCGAAGTTTCATCACGAATTTCTCTACGGCTCGATAGCCGAATAAATTTCTAAACCAAATCCCAGTCAACGGGGCTATGGCCAACCCACCCCTAAATTTTCATAACAGTCCGTCTGTTTCTTTTCGTTTGGTGAAAATAACAGTAATAAAAAAAGGAGGATACGGTTAGAAAATATAACATAGGTAAACAGGATTTTTTTTTTAATGAAATCATATATAGTAAGTGACACATGAATATACAGTATTGAAAATATAACGTGTATGTTGTAAAACGCTTAACATATATGCAGGGATAAAATACAAATAAAATACAACAAAATAAAATATACAAATAGTAATAAACACAGTAATAAAAACGGGTATGTTTGATAAATAGTAATAAACATACAATATTGAAAACGTAACAAACACGTAGAATTGAAAATGCAACAAACATACGTAAGTAAAATATAGCATACATACATTAATAAAACATAATATCCATATAGTAACAAAATACATCCTATAAACAGCAATAAAACGTAACACATATTCAGTCATTTAAAAAAGGAACGTTTAGTAAATCAATGAAGATACTGCATTTCCAACGCAAATTAAAACCTCCTTCAACTAGACTGACAAGTACTCTCCATATGCCTTCCAATCTTACCGAGGTCAGGTCAGGTCAGAAGGAGGACTTGGGGAAGGTCAGGGAAGGTCCTCATTGACCCCAGGACGATGGGAAGGAACGGGCGACGAGGGAGAAGGGGCAAGAGAGTAGAAAGGAGAGATTAGAGAGGCTGCTAATAGGTTCTCGTGCGGAAGGGTGGCTGATTATGAGATATGAAGTGGCTCGGATGAACGCGCTGCTACGTGGGGTGAAAAGGTATGTTGTGGGAGAAAGTTTATGGTGAGTCGGTACCTGGTAATGATGATGATGATGATAATGATGATATTGATGGTTATGTTGCCGATACTAAAAGCAATAACTACAATAATGATAATAAATGTAACGATTGATAATAATTATAATGATGATAACAATATAATAAACAGCCAGTTTGCATTTACACGAGCGTGTTTGTACGTGCGTTTGCGTGTGTCTGTATGTAAATATACCTACACACACGTGCTTGTGTGTGCCAAAAGATAATTATGCTGGTTCCCCATAATAAGAAAAATGAAGTGAAACACACCTGCACATTAGAAGAAAAAAGCAGATGGAAGGAGGAAGGGGAGGGGGGACTAAAGCAGAAGAATGAAAGCGCAAACTTTGAGAGAAAACGAAGTAAGCCTTGGGTTAATTAAAGGCTTATTCTCTAAAACTCAGAAGAAAAAAAATATAAACTCACTGAGAGACGATATTTGCTTGTATAAAACACATAGTTATTTTGGGGCAATTATGATGTATGTTTACTGGTCAAGGAAATGTTGGTTTGGCTAACTGATCATATTGCTTAGTTATAGTAATATGATATTCATTATGCTGGTTTGTGCAGATATTATTAACTAATTATATTGGCAATTCATAGCTAAATTAACATGTAGATTATGATGATATTTACCAAATATGGTGACTAATCAAAATA
>NC_061850.1:2326027-2331027 GCF_019202785.1 Penaeus chinensis | reverse complement strand
GGGGTAAGAGGAGGAGGAGGGAGAGGGTGAGGGGGTGAGGTAAGGAGGAGGAGGAGGAGGGAGAGGGTGAAGGGGAGAGGTAAGGAGGAAGAGGAAGAGAAGGAAGAGGGGTAAGAGGAGGAGGAAGAGGGAAGGGGGATGGGAAAGGAGAAGCAAGAAGAGGAGAGGGCGAATAAGTGAGGAAGGAGAAGGGAAGGCGGAAGAGAATAAGAAAAGGAGGAGGAGGTGGAGAGTGAGAGGGAGAGGGAGGGGGAGGTGGAAGAGTAAGAGGAAGAAGAAGGGTAGAAGAAGGAAAGAGGTAACGACGGCGTTGAGGAGGAAAGGGAGACGAAAAGGAAGAGAAGATAATAAAGATGAAGATGACGACGACGACGATGATCATTCGAAGACGAAGAAGAAGAGGAGGAAAAAGAGAAGAGAAGAGAAGGCACACAGAGAGACACTCAAACCCAGCTCACGCGAAGGGTTTACAAGGCAGGTACCCTATACGTGGCGACGGCGGAGGCAGACGCCGGAACGGAGCCACAAGACTTTAGTAAATTATGGACGGCGGGAACGAGAGCTGCAAATGTCACAGCTTTACGAACCTCAAGGTCTCTCCTGCTCTGCCATACTGTGTCGGTCTGTCTGTCTGTAGGTCTGTCTGTGTGTGTGTGTGTGTGATTCCGGTTGTCTGGGTGTATGTTTCTGTCCGTTTGTCTCTCTTCTTCTTCCTTTCTCTCTCTCTCTCTCTTTCTTTTCTTTCTCTCTCTCTCTCTCTCTCTCTCTCTCTCTCTCTCTCTCTCTCTCTCTCTCTCTCTCTCTCTCTCTCTCTCTCTCTCTCTCTCTCTCTCTCTCTCTCTCTCTCTTCCTTTTTCAACCATCTCTCTCGCTGTTTACTGTATTTCCTCACTCTATTTATCTATCTTTCTGCCTATTTCTCTACTACTACCAATCTATCCATCTATCTGCCTACCCGTTAATCGAAATACTAAATTTTTCTTCCATCTTCCTATCTTCCTCCATCTATCTATTCCAATCTTTACATTTTCTTCTCTTTTTTTTTTCGTTTCTTTCATTTCTTTTCTTCGCTTATGAGACTAATTCCGATAAAAGTTTTTTTGTTGAGAATCTTTTCCGTCAAATATTATTCATTCAGTTTATCTCTCTATCTCTCTATCTACTTACTTACAATTATATCTATCTATTTGCTTGTGTGTCTATCCATCTATCTACATCTATCTATCTATCTATCTATCTATCTATCTATCTATCTATCTATCTATCTATCTATCTATCTATCTGTTTGTCTATCTATCTATTTACCAGTCCTACTACCGTTCTATATCTATCTATCTTTTTATCATTGTTTATCTATCTATATCTATCTATCTATCTATCTTTGTACTGTATCTATCCACCTACCTTTCTTCTGTCTTTCTTCCCTTCTTGCTTCTATCTAGTTACTTTTTTCTTTTTTCCTTTCTCTCTTTCTCTTTTCCCTTCCTATCGCCTAAAATCATCATATTTATCTACATCTCTATCCATCTATCTATCATTTTATTTCTCTATTTTTCGTTCCGTCTGTCTACTTTCTTCTATTGCATCTATCTCCCTACTTTCCCTTTTTTCTACCTATCAATATTCCTTCTAGCCACCTAACTCCACTTTTTCGTTTCCCATCCTTCTCTCTTTCTTTCTCCTCCCTTTCCATTCACTTTTTTGTTTTCCTTTTCTGTCTCTTCCTTTCACTAAGAACATTTATCCGTCTAAAAAAATATATTCTATCTATTAATATTTCTTCTACCTACATCTACCTTTTCGTTTCCCATCTTTCTCCCTTTCTCTCTATTCCCTTACATAACTTTCCTTCACGTTGTTTTATATCCCCCCTTCCATCTCTTTCCATCACTTCCGTAATATAAAACAAAAAAAAACATAAACATTTAAAAAACACATACACACAAAAAAAGAACACATACACAAAAAAACATACACACAAAAAAACACATACACACAAACAAAAACATACACACAAAAAAAAACACATACACACAAAAAAACACACACACACAAAAACACACAAAAAACGTTTTTGGATGCGAACGTTTCTTTATCAAAAAAAGCTACGTCCCAAACCTTGCCATGTGGTTATCTGCCGGCTTGCTGCCGAAGGGTGGTGAGGCAGAGAGAGGTGAGGGGGGTATTGTCTATTGATTGGCAAACCGACGGTGGGGCTACAAGAGCTGGGGCTTTTGTTGTGGATGAAAGAAATATGGATTTCTTCAAAGGTGTAGGAGTGTGAGGTGGGAGAGTGGGAGAACACGCGAGCGTCAGCGAGATAGAAGAGAGAGAGAGTTCATGAGGTAGTGATGAGTGTGGTGTGTGAGTGAGAAGGAGAGAGTGATTGCGTGAGATGAGAGCGAGAGCGCGAGAGAGAGTGAGTTACAGACGTGTAAGTATAGAGAGTGAGAGAGTGATGTCTCTCATATAAGCGAGTATAGAGAGAGAGAGACGTTAATTAAGAGATTTGATATGTACAGGTGTGAAATTTATTACTAAAAATACCAGAAACACAGTAGATAGCAAGAAATATAAAGTGTCTGTAGCTTCTCCGCCACAAGGAATTATGTGAAGATCAATAATCTATATAGTGATGATGTTTACAAAAATTAAAAAGTAAACACTATTGAAAAGAGAAAAAGAGAGTAAATTAACAGGTAGTGTAAAATCGAGAGAAGAAGAATAATGAAATAGAAGTAGACAATAGAAAGAAGAGAAAGAATTAGATTGAAAAAGGAAAAGAAAAGGAAATGAGAGAATAAAAATTGGGAAGAAAATATAAATAGAAATAGAAAGGATAAGAAGAGAAAAGGAAAAGATAGAGATTAGAATATAAGAATAAGATTGTAGAAATAAGCAAAAATAGGAAATGTAGTTTGAGTGAGTGATGGAAGGGGGGTTGATAATGGGGATTAATTCTTATGTCTAGCGGTCTCTGCTGTGAATATTTGGTTTGTTAGGTTTAATATTGGAACGTCCATATGTTCTCATCTTTTCTTCTTAATAGGATCAGAGCAGAGAGCGAGAGTCTGTTTCGAGAAGCGAGAGCGAAGAGCGCTAGCGTTCTCGACGAGCTCTCTCATCTTTCACCTCATCTCTCTCTCTCTCTCTCTCTCCTCTCTCACCTCTATCTCTCTCTCTCTCTCTCTCTCCATCCCTCTCTCTCCCCCATTTATCTATCCATCGATATCTATCTGTCTGAGCTAATCACCCACATATCCACCACCCATTTTACCTATCTATCGACCTAACCATCCATCTATCCCTCAGTTTGTCTATCCACATATTATCTATCGACCTTACCGTCCATCTATCCCCTATCCTATCTGCCCATTTATTCATCTATCGACCTAATCATCCAACTATCTATCGACCTAATCATCCAACTATCTATCGACCATCTATTTAGTTCCCAACATATCTATCTACCCATTAATCTATCTAATCCAACAACCGCCTTGAATTACCACCAGAAACCCATCATTACCCTCCCCTCCTCCCTCCCCAACCCTCTCTCCTCCCCCTTCCTCCTCTCTCCTCCCTCTTCCCCCTCTCTCCTCCCCCACCCCCCTTCCCCCACCTTTCCCCACCCTCCTCTCTCCTCCCCCCTCCTCTCTCCTCCCCCTCCCCCTCCCCCTCCCCCCTTCCCCCCTTCCCCCCCTCCAGAACCCGATCAATACAGGTGAGTTATACATTTTTTATTTTACCCAAAACTCACGGCGTAGTCACTCAGGAATTTTGTTCCTCTGTCTTGCCCAGAAAAGCGAAGATGCGCGTTCAAACTTACCTAAAAAGAAGAGAGAAAAAAACATGGATTAGGAGGATTATAATTAGAATTTGAATAATAAGAATAATGTTTTGTTTGTTTGTTTGTTTGTTTTGTTTTTTTTCTTGGTTGGAAGTGTTGTGTTGTCTGGAAAGGTTCGTGTTTGAAAATGATATTGTTTTATTGAATAATGTGAGGGTGTAAGTGTTATTGCTATTATATGCTTATTAAAAATACGGTCTTTAAAAAGTTACAGTAGACTTCATTTCAGAGTTTATATTGCAAGGAAATCTAAAATTCAATTTACCTTTTTTTTCCCCCCGCAAGCTGATTTGTAATAGGTTATCTGACTGAATTCATTATTGCGTGCGGTACCGAATGGTTGTCGTTTTAATTATTCCCTTCGATCGCTCAAATTGCAATTGCTTTGATCCGATGCAAATGTCAAAGAAATATCTAAACATGCTATTTTTGTTTGTCTGTCTTCTCTTACTTTCTAACCTTCTCTCGATATTTCTCGCTTGCTCCCGCTGTCGCTCGCTCTCAGCTCTCTCTCTCTCTAACACGCTTCTCTCTCTCTCTCCTCTCTCTACTGCGAATTCGGATGCTCCGAGTCACTTTTGTTTTCTCGTATTCTCTTCACTCTCTCTCTTTCTCTCACTCTCTCATCTCTCGCCTCTCTCTCTCTCTCTCTCTTTCTCTCTCTCTCTCTTCTCATCCTCTCTCACTCTCTCGCTCTCCCTCACTCGCACTCATCTCTCTCTTCTCTTCTCCGTTCCTCTCTCTTCTCGAACGCCTTAATTTCCCTCTCTCTCTCTCCCTCTCTCCACTCTCTCTCTCTTTCTCTCTCTCTATCTCTCTCTCTCTCTCTTCTTTCTCCTCTCTGACTCTCTCTCCCCCTCTCTCTCTCTCTCATCTCTCTCTCTCTCTCCCCCCTTTCACTCTCTCTCTTCTCTCTCCCCTCTCCTCTTTTTTCTTCTCCCCCTTTTCTCTCTCTCCCTCTCTCTCCCCTCTCTCTCTCTCTTTTTTCTCTCCTCTCTCTCTCTCTTCCTCTCTCTCTCGCTCTCCCCTCGTCTCCTCTCTCTCTACTTTTCCTTTTCTTCGTCTCTCTCTCTCTCTCTCCCCTCTCTCTCGCTCCTCTCAATCTCTTTTCCCCTCTCTTTCTTCTCGCTCTCCCCTCTCTCCCTCTCTC
>NC_061850.1:2316027-2321027 GCF_019202785.1 Penaeus chinensis | reverse complement strand
ACAAAATAGAATTACATAAAAGTATAAACATCACAATGAAAACATTAAAAAAAAGTAGTGTATCTATAACGAGGCTCACGACGTCATAATTACATTTCCTGCGCCATAAACACTCCCGTTTTCTTTGTCAAGCAGAGAGCCAGCTGGGGCCCTTCCCGTCCCTCAAGTCAGCGGTGCCTGGGTTATTGTTTTTTTTTTTTTTTCTGTGGATTATAGTCATTATCCTTTTTTTTGTAAAGCGTAGGCAACATTCTCAAATGCGAGGAGCTCTTTTATTATCTACTGCTATTTTTTTTTTATAGTCTTAAGAAGTGGGTTCTCCCAGGGTTCAGGACAGATTAAAAAGTTTCTATTGTACTATCAGAGAGAAATACGCCATACGTGTTTTGCGCGGGAGATTGCGGGGTCATTCTTTTTATCATTTTAATATCATTGTTATTGCTATTGCTTTTTTCCCGTCTGTTGCCGAAAGACAATCTTTTCCACAGATATACTGTTATTATTTTATGTTACTAATGTTATATATATATATATATATATATATATATGCACTTGTACCTTCACGATTGTGTATATAAGATTATATATAAAAAAAATGACGTTTTCATCTTATTCTTTCTTTTTCTTTTTTCGAAAATGACCAATTTCTCCATTATGAGAGTGTAGCAGGATTTTTAGAGTAGGGATGTTCCTTTATCATTTCCGCTTTAACACTTCGAGAAAAAAAAATTGGAAGTGGCTATATTCCTTTCATATTCAGAGAGGGGAGTATTTTTTTTTTTTTTTTACGTCCATGAAATATAGAAGCTGTTATTTTTCTTTGCCATTTGAAACGAAGCTGCAATTTTTCTTTATCTGATGATAAATAGAGCGTATTTTTTCTCTCTCACTCTCTCTCTCTCTCTCTCTCTCTCTCTCTCTCTCTCTCTCTCTCTCTCTCTCTCTCTCTCTCTCTCTCTCTCTCTCTCTCTCTCTCTCTCTCTCTCTCTCTCTCTCTCTCTCTCTCTCTCTCTCTCTCTCTCTCTCTCTCTCTTTATATATATATATATATATATATATATATATATATATATAGGTGTGTGTGTGTGTGTGTGTGTGTGTGTGTGTGTGTGTGTGTGTCCATCCCTCCCTACCCTCCCTCCTTTCCTCCCACCTTCCCTACCTTCCCTACCTTCCTCCATCCCTCTCCCTCCTCCCCCCCACTTCCCAAATACCAGAGATATATGAGGAGAGTCATATAAACAAACAAAATAATATAGACAAATATATGAGACACAAAGAGCAGTCACATTCCTTCACATCTCTGAGGCGTCGGCCCCAGAGGGTCGGGAGGGAAGATTACAATATGGCGTCCAGGTTATTGTTATTTCTGTATCCAATGATAGACTAAGGCTCTCTCCGTGCTCTCTATTTGTCGTGCTTTTAGCAAATATCTACGCCCGCATCAAATATTTTATATGCGGATGGGAAAAAAAGGATGATAAAAAGATAAGAAGGCAAGAAGATAATAGCCTTTTCGTGTATATACATATTTTTTTTTTCCTTTTTCATGACGTAAATCTTTTTTTTTTTTACCGAACGAAACTTTCTTGGCTTTTGTATCGATTTGTACGCGAGGGTATAGTTTCTTTATTTTCTTTCTTCCTTATATCCTTCGTACATTCCTTCCTTCCTTTATTTCTTCATTCCTCTTTCCCTCTTTCCCCTTTCCCTCTCTTCCCTTCCTGCCTTCCTCCCTTCCCTCCTTCCTTCCTTCCCTCCTTCCTCCCACCCTCTCTCCTTTCCTTCTCTCCATTTTCCCTTTCCTCCCCTCCCTCTTTCCTTCTCTCCTTCTTTCCCTTCCCTCCGTCCCTCCTTCCTCTCCCCTTATCTCTCCCTCCCTTATTCCCCCTTTCCTACATCTTTCCTTCCTTCCTTCCTTCCTTCCCTCCTTGGGACTGATGGATATGGCTACCTGTCTCCCCGCTTTGCTTCATTCAAACCATAACCCCCCCCCCTCTCTCTCTCTCTCTCTCTCTCTCTCTCTCTCTCTCTCTCTCTCTCTCACTCTCTCTCTCTCTCTCTCTCTCTCTCTCTCTCTCTCTCTCTCTCTCTCTCACTCTCTCTCTCTCTCTCTCTCTCTCTCTCTCTCTCTCTCTCTCTCTCTCTCTCTCTCTCTCTCTCTCTCTCTCTCTCTCTCTCTCTCTCTCTCTCTCTCTCTCTCTCTCTCTCTCTCTCTCTCTCTCTCTCTCTCTCTCTCTCTCTCTCTCTCTCTCTCTCTCTCTCTCTCTCTCTCTCTCTCTCTCTCTCTCTCTCTCTCTCTCTCTCTCTCTCTCTCTCTCTCTCTCTCTCTCTTCCCTCTCTCTCTCTCTCTCTCTCTCTCTCTTACTTTACAGACTTTGGAAGTAAAACTTAAGAATACCAATAACAATAACAACAATAATAATAATAACAACATGAATAACAATAATGTGGACAATAATGATTAAGAATAATATCAAAGACCGTTAGAATGATAGTAACGATGACCACAATCAACAGACGTATAAATGCAACGAGAAAATGACCCTTTCATGCAAAGAGATTCCCTCCCCTATCCTTATGGCCTCGAAAACCACGTCACATCACATCGTCCGGAGCTTACGATGGCCTTAAAACATTATAAGGACGTCAGCCTCCGACGCGTGGTTAATATCGATACTTTATGAATAATATAAACTCGGTAGCGGCTCCGTCATGCAATGCGAGTGGGTCAGGCATTGGTGTCCGATATCTGCCCAGGACAGAGAGGGGCGATATCGGGTCTTGATTAAGCTTGGGTAACGCAAGTTGGATTGGAATGATGTAGACATAAAGAGGGAGGGTTGTGGAGGGAGGATTGGGGGAGGGGGTGTTTGTGTGTGTGTGTGTGTTTGTTTGTTTGTGTGTTTGTGTGTGTGTGTGTGTATGTGCGTGTTTGTGTGTGCGTGTTTAGGTGTGTTTGTAAGTGTTTGTGTGTGCGTGTGTCTGTAGTGTGTGTTTGTGTGTGTGTGTTTGTGTGTGTGTTTGTGTGTGTGTGTGTGTGTGTGTGTGTTTGCGTGTGTGTGTGTGTGTTTCTGTGTGCGTGTTTGAGTGTGTTTGAGTGTGTCTGTGTGTGTGTGTGTTTGAGTGTGCGTGTTTGAGTGTGCCTGTATGTGCGTGCGTGTGTGTGTTATAGACACAGATAGGATGATTCTTTTATGTTGATGTTTTTTTAACTATTTGAATAAATACGAGGGTGATTATTTTTTCAAATACATTTAGAATTAGTAAAAAAAAAGTTCGAAGCAGTATATAATAGTACAAAAAGAAACATTTCTCCGTAATGAAATATCTATATGATAAACGATAAGCATAAATAGCCTTTTTTTTTTTTTTTCTTAAAGACAAATAAACATTAAAGGTTCTTCTTTTTTTTCTCTCTTTCTCTCTTTCCAATACTTAGAATAAATAGGGAAATAAAGAAAACCGAATGATAAACGACGGTAACAGGCAAAAATGGGTAATCTAATGAAATTCACAGTAATGCACAGTAAGTATTGAACAACGCACTAACGGCAACGCAGCAATAGTTCTATTTAAACAATAATAATGATAATAATAGCAAATGGCAAAAAAAAATATAAATACTGATAGTGCTAGTAAATCAATAATGATGAATAATGATAAATAATGATAAGTAATTAATAATAAATAATGATAAAACTAGTAAAAGATACAAGAAATACAATAAATAAATAAATGGCAAAGGATAATAAATATCAAGTAAACACAAGTAGAAAGAAAATAACAAGAACGCATCCCGACAATCAAGCACCCAAGTATCTCTGAATATATAAACACCACACAAACATTTAAAATAACACTGCACAAAGTCACTCCTTTCTCAGACATTAGCCGTGACACTGTAATCAGCATAAAAGCACCTGGCACTGTAACCCAGGCACTGTATTTAGGAAGAGAGGAAACAACACGGTTATTCCAGCAGGTAAAGCAGTCTCGCCGAGTTTCAGAAATTATCTTACCTTTTAACACGTGCAATCTGCCGCCATCACGCCCCACTGAGCGCGTTAGCTCGCTCTATGACGTCATGGCGTTTCTCCTGAGTGTGCCGCCTCGTTTCCTTTGTTGTTTGTTTGTTGTTATTGCTTTTTTTGTGTTTGTTTGTTTTCCTGTTGATTTTAGTTCTGTTTTTACTGTCTGTCTATTGTCTTTCTCTTCCTCTCTCTCTCTCTCTCTCTCTCTCTCTCTCTCTCTCTCTCTCTCTCTCTCTCTCTCTCTCTCTCTCTCTCTCTCTCTCTCTCCCTCTTCTCATTTACTTTTGTAACTTCTACCTTCCTTCTTCATCCCTTTTTATTTGTTTTTTTATCTGTTATGAAGGGTAAAACACTCTATCGTGTCTAGTTTTACATTGTGGGTTTTTCTACCGAGAGACTCTGTCTTTATTTATTTTTTTCTTAATCTTCATTGTCTTTTGTAAACTATGCGATTACATCTTTTTCATCTTCACTTTATCTTTATCATTTCCATGTGTTTATCTTTCTTTTCATTGGTCTGCTTTCATTTATTTCTTTTCTCTTCTCTCCTTCTTATCTTATCCTCTCTATTTCTTTTATTCTCATTTATCCCCTTTTCATTAAATCCTTATCATTTTTTATTATATCATTTTCGCTGTTGGATCTCGCCTTTCCCTCTTCTCTGCACCTTTCTTGCAAATTGCCAAGCGTGCATTCACGATTGCAAACAACAGACGGTCTTTGCCAACGCTTTCTTACAGCCATCGCAAATATACCTTTAACATTTCACATCAAAGGGACGCAGTAGGTGTACAGATGATGACAATCTCGAGAAACAGAACCTCGAAACTAATCTGGAGTGAGAACGATTTAAACTTTTTTATCCGTGGTTATGTATACATCTCACCCTCCCTTTCCCCGAACAAAAAGAATCGCATTTTGTTTCTGTTTCATCTTATTTGGGGAAAGGGTGGAAGGTCCGTCCAT
>NC_061850.1:2303527-2306027 GCF_019202785.1 Penaeus chinensis | reverse complement strand
CTTGATTCACTATTTTGCTCATTTCTTACTTTCTTCCAAAATGAGTTCTTATTATGTTTGTATTTTTTTCCTCTCTGTTTTCAAATTTTCTTTCTCTATATCTATATTTAGATTCTTGTTTATTTCTTTTCTTTTTCTTCATTTTATTGCAGTCTTTACTATCTCTCTTTCGTCTTTTGTTTTGTTTTGTTTTCTAAGTTTTATTCCCTTGTAATCTTTGATAGAAATTCATAGGCATCACCCCCCCCCCCCATATGACCCCTTCTCCCTCCCTCTCCCTCTTACCTCTTCTTCATTCCCTCTCCTCCGTCCCCACTTTTATTCTTCTCCCCTTTACCTTCTCTTTTATTCTCCTTCCGTCTGCCCCCCTACCCACTTCTCCTCTCCCCCCCCCCTCCTATACCGCTCTCCCTTGCCGACGTTTCCCTTCCTATTTCCTATTTCTATCTCCCTTTTCCTTTCCTTCCCTTCCCCCTCCTCCTCTCTACTTCCCTCTCCCCCTTCCATCCCGAAAAAAAAACATAAAATAAATAAATAGATGAAAAAAAATATTATCTAATTGCATAAGTTATATAAGTAAAAAAAAAAAAAAAAAAAAAAAAACTTATTAATACTGATGCATTTATATTGTGAGAGAGATTGTGCGAGTAATGACGAGGGGGGGGGGGGGGGGGGGGCAGGGGGGGGGGGGGATACGTGTATTAATTTCGAAGCAGATATTAGGCTGGTTGATAGTTTTCGTATTGAACTAGTATTGCACTTTTTTTCTTATTTCTGTTTGTCTTCTCTTTTATTTCTCATATATTTCTTTTTCTCCTCTTCTACCTTCTTTCCTCTTTTTTGTTCTTATCCTTCATCTCTATCTATCTGTTTTTTTTCTATCTATTTATATCTATTTATCTATGATCTATCTATTATCTATTTATCTGTCTATCTGTCTGTATACCTGTATGTCTATCACGCCATCTCTCTCTCCCTCTCTCTATATATATCTATCTATCTACCTATCTATCTATCTATCTATCTAGCTATCTCTACACACACACATACAAATATATATATATATGCGTCTGTGTGTGTGTTTTTATATATATATATATATATATATATATATATATATGTATGTATATACATATATATATATATATATATATATATATATATATATATATCCTATACATTCCTCCTTTTACATTACCTAGCTCTCACCTACAACATACCATAAAATTCACCTCCATGTTAATGACACGCCAGAGACCTATTACATGCAAAGACCGACTCCATTAAACAAAATAAGAACAAGCAAAGTGTTTGTTAAAAGGATATTAACATAAAACCCAAAAACACAAATGATTCTGATGTTATTTCACTATTTCTAACCTATTTTTAACGTACAACAGCGAACAGAGGTACATGAAGGTAATTGTTGCCAAAGAGTGGGTTCATAGATTTTCAATACTGTCGAATAATTGATTAACCTTGTATGGTACGCTGCGTGTGTGGAGGGGGGGGAGGGGGGGAGTGGGAGGAGCGTGGGGGGGAGGGCTAGATGCGTAACCCTTTTTTTATCGTTAGATTGGTATGTGTGTGTAATTTTGTGAATATTATCATGCTTACATACGTACACACATACGTATATGCATACACATATAAATAATTACGCATTTACATACACGCACACACACACATACATACACACACACACACACACACACACACACACACACACACACACACAGATAGACATACTATACGTATATGTGACATAACAACTGCATGGCTGACCAGATAGACAAATATATATATCTATATCTGGAGAGGCAAAAGAGAAACAGGAAACGAATTGGTTGCTCATGAATTCTTGTTGCATGATTCACTTATCCACCGCAACAGTTATCCACATTTTACACTAATATCATCATTATTATCCTCCTTCTATTCCATTCCTTCTTCTCTTCGTATTTCTTTTTTTTTTTTTCCTGCTATTGCTTTCCGTTTCTTTTTTTTTTCTTTCTATTTCTTCCTGTTTCTTATTTTATTCTTTATACCTTTTTCTGATTCTTATCTAATTTGTTTCTCTTATTTGTCCATCTATTTATTAATTCTTTTATTCCATTTACCAATTGATTTATGAATTTCTTACGAAAACAGTCTTAGAAAAATGATAACAAGTAAATGAAAATAAAAATAAAGTGTACGAAATATAGTGAAACAAAATATACCAAAAATAAAAATATATAAAAAAACCAAATTATATTAAAAAGTAAAAAATAATAACTAACACACTCTATTTTTTTTAATTTATTCATTTATTACATTTATTCACTGATTCCTTGTTTTCGGACACATAATAAGGATAAAATGTTATAGTTTTCGAAAATAAATGACTAAACAAATTAATAAACAGATAGACAGATAAATAGATAGATAAACAGATATATAAATAGATTGATAAATAAAGAGATAAATAAATAAATAATCAGATACACAGATATATAAT
>NC_061850.1:2282375-2293427 GCF_019202785.1 Penaeus chinensis | reverse complement strand
GGGGAGGAAGAAGGGGGGGTGGGGCGTATGAACACTAGCGCAGTCTACAAAGAGACCGGTAGACGCGCAATAAGGAAGCTTATGATGAATAAAAAACGCAGACAAAAAAAAACGTAAAAACAAAAAAAAAAGCCATAAACGAGTTCCCCACGATCCTGCTAATCCCCCCCCCCCCCCCACACACACCACAAATAAATAAACAAATAAATAAACAAATAAACTATAAATGAACCAGCATACAAACGAATCCACATCTACCCTCCTCAAGTGAACAAAAGAGCCCATAGATGGCATACCAATATCAATAATCAAGTCCCACGCCGCCAGATCCCGTCCCGCCCGCACACCAATTACATAATAGACGGAAAAAGCCGCGAGAGAATCGATACACGAGAGTGGGTTCGAGACCTCACTAACGCAGGATTCGAACCAGAGAGCGCAGACGGAGTTAGAATCTGGAAGACTTAGCATTAGGATTTAAAGGATTCATTTGTTATTTAATCGGTTGATAGGGGGGGGGGGTAAAGAGGGAGGTATGGAGGTAATATACGAAGCGGAGAATGAGAGAGAAGGGGAGGATGGATGGAAGAGAGGAGAGGGAAAGAGAGTAGGGAGATATGATAAAAGGGAAGAACGAGGGGAAAAAAGGAGGAGGGGAGAGGGAAAGCGAGAGGAGAGGTAAGATAAAAGGGAACAACGACAGAGAAGGGGAAGAGGGGAGATAACAGACGAAGAGGAAGAGGAGGGAGAAAGGGAGGAAGATGGAAAGAGGGAGAAAGGGAGGAAGGGAGAGAGATAGGAGGAGGGGAGATAAGAGACGAAGGGGAGAAAGGAGGAGAAAGGGAGGAAAGGAAAGAGAAAGAGAGAAGGGACATAAGAGGAGAAGATGAGAAAATGGAGAAATAGAGGAAGAGGAGAGGGAGACGGAAAAGAAAGAAAGGGAAAGAAAATATTCATTTCGATCAAAGAGTTATAGGAATAAGATGATAAAAGAGAGAGGGAGGGAGAGATAGAAAGAGAGAGAGAAAGAGAGAGAGAGAGAGAGAGAGAGAGAGAGAGAGAGAGAGAGAGAGAGAGAGAGAGAGAGAGAGAGAGAGAGAGAGAGACAGAGAGAGAGACAGAGAGAGAGAAGAAGAAAGACAAAGAGAAGAGAGAGAGAGAGAGAGAGAGAGAGAGAGAGAGAGAGAGAGAGAAAGAGAAGAGAAGAGAAGGACAAAGATAAGAGTAAGAGACCGGATAAGTAGAGAAATCCAGAATGACTAGAACTTATAAAATCAACCGCAATTTCTTTTTCTTTTCTATTTTTTTATGAAAATATGAATAAACGGGAAAATGGTAACAAGCACTGACATGAAAATTTAAATAAAAAGAGAATTTAATTGGACTGAATATAAACTTCCACACAATTTGAAAATAAAGAACAGAATAGAAACCAAAATGGAATAAAACAGAAACGATAAAAGATCTAAAAATATATAAAATAAAATGAAATTGAAAATGAACTTAAATCTAAAATCAGAAAAAAGTAACAAAAATACAAAATGATAATAAAACAGTGACACAAAAAAATCCCATAAAATAAATTAAAGCTGACTGGAAATATATAGCAAAATGAAACGAAATTAAATGAAAATATAAATAAAGGTGATAGATAATATGAAATAAGATGAAGCACAATAGAGTTAACCTACACGTACACACATTTATTCACTCATCCACACGCACACGCACACATCACTCACTCAATCACTTGTTCACTCACCCACCCATGACCCGCACGCACGCACGCACACACACACACACACACACACACACACACACACACACACACACACACACACACACACACATACACACACACACACACACACACACACACACACACACATATGCACACACACACGCACGCACGCATACACACACACACACACACACACACACACACACACACACACACACATACACTCACACACACACACACACACACACACACACACACACACACACACACATATGCACACACACACGCACGCACGCATACACACACACACACACACACACACACACACACACACACACACACATACAAATGCAGTCACCGACTCACTCACTTGCCCTGTTTCCACACACGCACGCACTCACGCTCACCCACACACACAATTTACGAACTTGCGTGAATCCTGTCATGTCACATTACGTTACATGTCTCGTTACACGTGTCCTTTATCAGGAAATGAATGACTTTGTGACGTGAATGAATTGAAAACTCTGTCTGCCCTAGTGAGACATATATGAACAAAATAAAAAAAAAAGTATATATAAACAAATATGAATACAAAAAATAATTGAATTGACTTGTTAAATAAATAGCCTTTTCATATGAATAAATAATTTTGTGATGCGAATAATCTCGTGAAATTATTGTATGTTTGGTATTGATGAAGAACTCCTTGAGATAAGGATCTTGTGAGGTGAAGAGTCTTGTTTGTGAAGTGAATAAATGGAGTTGTGACGTGAATGGAGAACATTGTGAGATTAATTTCCGTATTTGTGAAATGTGAATCAATTAACTGTTGTCTTGAATGAATAATGATGATTTTAACTTCGTTTGAAAGACCTTGTGAAATGAACAACGGGACGACTGAGTGACATGACATGAACCGTCTAGTGCCATGAACGACCTAGTGACATGAACCTAACAGCATAAAAACCTATGATAATGTGATATGAATGACATGAACGACCTACTGAAACAAACCACCAAGTGACATGAACAACCGAATGACATAAAGGACCTAATGACATGAACGATCTAGTGACATGAATAACCTTGCAATGCAGGAATCTCCGACGAAATCTCCCCTCAGCCAAGACTGATCCTTGAGGTGAATGCCTTCGAGAGGAGTCACGTGCAGGAGAGGAAGAGGAGGAGGAGGAGGAGAGGAAGAGGAGGAGGAGGAGGAAGGGAGAAAGAGGAGGAGGAGGAGGAGAGGGGAGACGAGGAGGAAGTGGAGGAGGAGAGGAAGAGGAGGAGAGGAGAAGGAGAGGAGAAGGAGAGGAGAAGGAAGGGAGAAAGAGGAGGAGGAGGAGGAGGAGAGGAAGAAGAGGAGGAGGAGAGGGGAGAGGAGGAAGAAGAGGAGGAGGAGAGGAAGAGGAGGAGGAGGAGGAGGAGAGTAGGAGAGGAAGGGAGGGTAGAGGAGGTAGGAGAAGAGGAGGAGAGGAGTAGGAGGAGGAGAGGGGAGGAGGAGAGGGAAAGGAGGGGAGAGGGGGAGGGGAGGAGGAAGATAGGGGAGAGAAGGAGGAGTGGAGATTGAGGAGGAGAGAGGTATAGAGGGGAAGACGGAGAGAGAACAGGAGAAAAATAGGGAGGATGAGAGAAGGGGAGGAAAGGAGAGAGGAGGTAAAGAAGGAGGAAGAGAAGTGGAGAGAAGGAGGAGGAAAAGAGAAGAGGAGGAGAAGAAGAGAGGAAGATGAGGAGAGAAGAAGGCAGGGGAAAGGATAGGTGGAGAGGGGGAGAGGTATAGAGGAGAGGGGAAGACGGAGAGAGAACAGGAGAGAAAGGGGAGGAGGAGAAAGATTGGAGGAAAGAAGGAGGAAGTAGAACAAGGGGAAGACGAGTAGGAGAAAGGGAGAGGAGAGGAGGAGGAAGGGGATGAGAGGAGGGAAGAGGAGAGGTAGAGAGAGAAGACAGAGAAAATAGGAGTGAGAAGGAGGAGGAGAAGAGAGTAATAAAAGGAGGGAAGAGAAGTAGAGGGGGAAATGAGAAAGACGATGAGAGGGGAGAGGCAGAAAGAATAAAAAACGGTCAGCGAAGCAGGAGAAGAGAAAGAGGAAGAGAAGAACGTGATAAGACGCGAAAGGAAGAATAAATAAGAAAATAAGGAGGAGGAAAAGAAAGAACAGACGTAGAAAAAAAGGATAGGACTAAAAGAATGAAAAATGAAAAGGGAGAGAAGACAACCAGAACAAGAGCGAGAGAAGAAGAGGGAGAGAAAAAAAACAGGAAGAAAAGAGAGAAGGAGAGGAGAAGAGAAGAGAAGATGCTACTTCGGGAGAAATAAGAGCTTAAAAAGGTTAATGAGATACGTGATTCGAGGATGAACAATGCTAATAAGGGATTTGCCGGCGACGGGGAGGGGGGTGAAGAGGGGGAGGGGGCAGGGAGGAGTGAGGAGAGGGGGGGAGGCGTTACTCGCTCTCGCTTGCTCTTTCTCTCTTGCTCTTTCGCTCTTTCTCTTTCTCTCTTTCTCTTTCTCTCTTTCTCTTTCTCTCTTTCTCTCTCTCTCTTTCTCTCTTTCTCTTTCTCTCAATCTCTCTTTCTCTCTTTCTCTTTCTCTCTTTCTCTTTCTCTCTTCTTCTTCCTCTCTTTCTCTTTCTCTCTTTCTCTTTCTCTCTTTCTCTTTCTCTCTTCTTCTTCCTCTCTTTCTCTTTCTCTCTTTCTCTTTCTCTCTTTCTCTTTCTCTCTTTCTCTTTCTCTCTTGGACTTTCTCTCTTTCTCTTTCTCTCTTTCTCTTTCTCTCCTTCTCTTTCTCTCAATCTCTCTTTCTCTCTTTCTCTTTCTCTCTTTCTCTTTCTCTCTTCTTCTTCCTCTCTTTCTCTTTCTCTTTCTCTCTTTCTCTTTCTCTCTTTCTCTTTCTCTCTTTCTCTTTCTCTCTTGCTCTTTCTCTCTTTCTCTTTCTCTCTTTCTCTTTCTCTCTTTCTTCTCTCTTTCTCTTTCTCTCTTTCTTCTCTCTTTCTCTTTCTCTCTTTCTCTTTCTCTCTTCTCTTTCTCTCTTTCTCTTTCTCTCTTGGACTTTCTCTCTTTCTCTTTCTCTCTTTCTCTTTCTCTCTTTCTCTTTCTCTCAATCTCTCTTTCTCTCTTTCTCTTTCTCTCTTTCTCTTTCTCTCTTGGTCTTCTCTCTTTCTCTTCTCTCTTTCTCTTTCTCTCTTTCTCTTTCTCTCAATCTTCTTTCTCTCTTTCTCTTTCTCTCTTTCTCTTTCTCTCTTCTTCTCTCTCTTTCTCTTTCTCTCTTCTCTTTCTCTCTTTCTCTTTCTCTCTTTCTCTTTCTCTCTTTCTCTTTCTCTCTTTCTCTTTCTCTCTTTCTCTTTCTCTCTTTCTCTTTCTCTCTTTCTCTTTCTCTCTTATTCTTTCTCTCTTCTTCTTCCTCTCTTTCTCTTTCTCTTTCTCTTTCCTCTTTCTCTCTCTGTCTCTCTATTTATCTATTTGTCTATCTCGCTCGCTCGTACTCTCTTTTCCTCTGTCTCTGAGACAGAGAGAGAGAGAGAGAGAGAGAGAGAGAGAGAGAGAGAAAGAAAAATAAATACAATCAACCCAAAAACGAACCAATAACCCTCCCCCCACACACCCCCAAAAAAAAAAAAAAAAAAAAAAAAAAAAGACATTATAACAAAACGCGACCCGAAAACTTCTCGACAACATCCAAAACTTCTTCCAACAAAGAGGCGAGTGAAGTTCGTGAACACAATACGAGACTTGAGAAAATGGCGGACATGTGGGAAGTTTGCGAGCGATAAGGAGCTGCGCCTTGTACTGATAAGATAAGGGGGCGATAAAGGGAGGGAGAGGGGGGAGGGGGGATAGGGAGGGGGAGGGGGGGGCGATAAAGGGAGGGGGGTTAGGGAGGGGAGGGGGGCGATAAAGGGAGGGATAGGGGGAGGGGGGTGATAGAGGGAGGGAGCGGGGGGAGGGTGATAGAGGGAGGGAGAGGGGGGAGGGAGGGAAAGGGGGAGGGGGGGTTTGGGAGGGGAGGGGGGGTGATAGAGGGAGGGAGAGGGGGGCGATAAGGGAGGGAGGGGGGGGAGGGGGGGTTAGGGAGGGGGGAGGGGGATTAGGGAGGGGGAGGGGGGCGATAAAGGGAGGGAGGGGGGGGAGGGGGATACAGGGAGGGAGGGGGGGGAGGGGGATAAAGGAAGGGAGAGGGGGAGGGGCGATAAAGGGAGGGAGGGGGGGAGGGGGGATAGGGAGGGGAAGGGGGGGGCGATAAAGGGAGGGAAGGAGAGGGGGGGAGGGGGGTTTGGCAGGGGAGGGGGGGTGATAGAGGGAGGGAGAGGGGGGGCGATAAGGGAGGGAGGGGGGGGAGGGGGGTTAGGGAGGGTAGGAGGGCGATAAAGGGAGGGAGAGGGGAGGGGGGTCAAGGAGGGGAGGGGGGGCGATAAAGGGAGGGAAGGAGAGGGGGGAGGGGGGTTTGGGAGGGGAGGGGGGCGATAAAGGGAGGGAGAGGGGGGAGAAGAGGGGGTGATGGATGTGGGGGTGTAAAGGAAATGGTTGATAAAAGGGAGTGAAAGGAAACGTATGATAAAAGAAGTGAAGAGAAACGATTCATAAGAGAAGAACAAGGAAACATCTAATGAAAGAAAAAAAGGGAAACATATGATGAAAATGAAGAGGAAATAAAAATGACGATGATAATGATAATAATAATAATAATGATAGAAATATTAATAATAATAATAATAATAAGAAGAAGAAGATGAAGAAGAAGAAGAAGAAGAAAAAAAAAAAATGATGAAGAAGAAGAAGAAGAATGATAGTAATGCTGATAATAATAATAGTGATAATAATGATAAAGATAATAATATTAATTATAATTAGTTATAATAATAATATTAATAATGATAATGATAATAATAAGAAGAGGAACAATAATAATAATAATAATAATAATATTACTAATAATAATAAAAATGATAAAAATAAGGATATCAATGGTAATAATAATGATGATGATAATAAATGATAATGATGATAATAAAAATAATTATAATAATAATAATAATAATAATAATAATAATAATAATAATAATAATAATAATAATAATAGAAATAATAATAATTGTTATTATACTCATTATTATTATAATAAAAAAATAATAGTTAATAATAATAATAATAATAATGATAATGATGATAATAATAACAATAATAATAGTAATAATAACAATGATAATAAAAATGATAATATTGGTAATAATAACAATAATAATAATAATAATAATAATAAAAATATTAATGATAGTAATAATAATAATGATAATAATAATAATAATGATAATAATGATAATGAAAATAATAATAATAATAACAATAATAATAATAATAATAATAATAAATAATAATAATAATATTGATAATAATGATAATAATAATAATAATAATTATAATGACAATGATGATGATAATAATGATACTGATAATAATAATAATAATAATAATAATAATAATAATAATAATAATAATAATAGTAATAATAGTAATAATAGTAATAATAATAATAATAATAATAATAATAATAATAATAATAATAATAATAATAATAACAATAAGGAGAAAAAGGAGCCGAGGGGAAAAAAGAAAAGAAAAACAAGAAAGTACGAAAAGAACAGAAAAAACACAAAAACAAAAGCGAAAACAGCAACAACCTTAGGGCAGACACGAGGCGCAGGTCAACTTAGCTAAGTTTCCCCTCACGACAAGTATCCTCTCTGAGCGTCTAGGATTTGCCCCTAAGCCGCAGGACACCGCAGGAAGGACCTTTGGATCGTCGAGAAAATGGGGATAGAAGGGAAGAGAAGAAGAAGGAAGAAGGAAGAAGAAGGAGAGAGAGATTTTTGATGATGAGGTAAGGATGATGTGTTGGTGATAAAAGATGGGTTTTTGTTTTTTTTTATGTTTTTTTATTTGTTTTTCTTGCGCTTTTTCTATGATTTTGTTAGATTTTATTGTCTTTGTTTTTCTTTCTTTCTTGCTAGTCATCTTTTTTTTTTTTGACGTTACATTTACTTTCGTTGATTTCATTTAAAATGTTTTATGTGTTATTTTTGTGGAGCTGTGTTTTATCTTTATTTTTTCTTATTCTTGTTTTTTTTATTCTTTTCTTTTCTTTTCTTCTCGTTCTATTTTCTTTTTCTTTTTTTTCTTTCTTTCTATTCTTCTTTCTTTTGACATTACGTTTATATATCAATCTATCTATAAACTGCACCATTAAAATCAAAAGTTACAAAAAAAAAAAAAAAAAATAGTTTCTATTCGTAAAAACACATTCCCCCCCCCCCCCCCCCCCCATTTTCAGGAAAATCCACATAGGTCCATATCCTGAATTTCCATCCACCTTTTTCCGCGTTACAAAACGAACACGTTTTCATATCGCAAAAGCCTATTATAAAAGGGATCTGCATCAATATCCCTTCACTGTAAAACGAAAAATAAATACAAAAATACCTATTTCCGTGTCATGGAATGGACTCCCATATCACTCTTTCGTAAAATCTATGACATAACCCCTTTTCGTGTCATAAAATCTCTGACAAAACCCCTTTCGTGTCATAAAATCTATGACAAAACCCCTTTTCGTGTTATAAAATCAACGTGCTTTCGTGTTTTGCTTATCCAGTCGTGACAGTACGGTGCTCTGAACGGTTTGCTGATAATATTGACGAAATCGAGAACACTTGTGGATAAACAGAATTATAAGGAGTAAAACGAAAATCGACTTAAATATCTCTAATACGAAGATATTTAAACAAAAAAGGGGAATTTGTTTATTTATATAACGCTGAAACGAAACGAAAAATAAACAAGAAAGGAAAAAAAAAGGAAAGAAAACAAGAACAAAAAAAATATCCATTTGTCTCTTCATAAAACGCCGAAAAAACACGAAAAGAAGAAAAGGAAAAAAAAAAACAAAGAAACCAAACATCATAAAACAAAACAAAAAAACACGAATTGAAAAAAAGAAAACAAGAAAACTGAACGAAAGACACAAAAAAAAGAAAAAAAAACATAAAAAACACCGAAACAAAAAAAAAACACAATAACAAGAAACAGAAAAAAAACTGACAGACAAACACTTCTCAATCAACCCCTACTCCTCCTTTCACCTCCCCACCCCCCCCCTCCCCACAGTTTGAGGGCTAAGAGAGGCCATTAATCAATAGACAGGAGGCACCTAGAGCCACCAAAACAACGGCCAAGTATAGACGGAAGAACCACTCCACAATTCCCTCGTAATAAAAAAAAAAAATAAAATAAATAAATACAGGAAAAGGATACAAGAGCTTTTGTCTCGAGAGCTAAGAGTGGCAACAGGATTGAATGATCTTTCGCTGAATGCTTGGTTTGTTTTTTCTATGCTGTCTATTGGTCTCTCTCTCTCTCTCTCTCTCTCTCTCTCTCTCTCTCTCTCTCTCTCTCTCTCTCTCTCTCTCTCTCTCTCTCTCTCTCTCTCTCTCTTTCTCTCTATCTCTCTCTCTCTCTTTCTCTCTCTCTCTCTCTGTCTCTCTCTCTCTCTCTCTCTCTCTCTCTCTCTCTCTCTCTCTCTCTCTCTCTCTCTCTCTCTCTCTCTCTCTTTCTCTCGCTCTCTCTCTCTCTCTCTCTCTCTCTCTCTCTCTCTCTCTCTCTCTCTCTCTCTCTCTCTCTCGGTGTGCATGTGTGTGTGTGTGATCTTTGTGTTTGAATGGGTTGTTATTGTTATGATTGTTGGTGTTATTATTGTTTGTTATTATTGTTGTTACTGTTGTTTGATTTTGTTATCAGTATTGCTACACCCATCCTATTATTGTTATTATCATCATTATTATCATTATTATCTCCCTTATTATCATCAATATTATTATCATTCAAAATAAAGAAATGTATTAAAGCGAATGATAATATAAGCGTATTTCTCACAGTTAATTATTCCATCAAAGTCTATGACGTACATACTTTCCAAATCATTTTTTTAAGATATCGTTCTCTTGTTCTACTGAGGTTAAGAGACCCATACTTACACACTATAAACAACCTTCACAATAGCCAACTATACGAGGGTCGCTGAAAACAACATGTTTACATTGTTAACCGGCTCTAAAAGGAACGAATGCTCATTTGTTTACAGGTTTCCATGACAACACGTGTGAGAGCGAGCTGAATGTTTCGCTCCGTAAGTCACCCCACTACCTGTTGTAGAGGCACACAACACACATAATTAACAGCTACATTTTTATGATTGATCTAATACTTCCCCCTCCCCCTCCCCACCCTCAAACAAATATATGTGTTGTGCTGGTAAATGATATTCGTTATTGAATTTTTTTTTTTTCACGAATCGATAGCTTGGTAAGTGAGTTTCTATAAGTTTGCAAGCATTTCATTTGTTTTGAGTGTCCACACGAGCGATATGGAACGAGGCAAAGGTATCGGAATATAATTGCAATGATTATATAGTCATTATTAATGCAACACTAATTGCAGTATGGACTATTAGGCGTAAACAAATGTAATGGCAGTAATAGCATCTATAAAGATAATGTAAATGCTTGAAATTTTAATAGTGGTGATAACGATAATGATAAGAATAATGCTAAAAATAATAATCATAATGATTATGATAATAATAATCACAAAAATGATGATCATGGCTAATGATAATAGTGACAACAATAATACTAATCATAACAATAATAAGAATGACAATATTAATAGTAATAATAAGAACAATGGTAATGATGATAATGATAACAACCATCAGCATCACCATCACCATCATCACCATCACATCAATAACACCATATGTGATGTTAGTGTCATCACCATGACCATCACCCTCACCATTACTAGACTATTATTAAAATATATATATATATATTTCATCATCCACTTCATACCAGAGCAAATATATATGACATACAACAAAATAATTACAACATGACCTATCTGCCGTATAAATAGCTCGTTTGTTATGGGTAAATATTTTCAATTTTGCAATACAAAGTAGTATATGAAATATCATCTTTTATTTTGGCACTTTTGCGTTTGTACAAAATTAGCTTTTAAGAAAGACATTATAAAAGTATTTATATTCGCAGAACTTTTTACAAATTATAATGCTAATCAAAATAATAACAATAATGATAATAATAATAATAATAATAATAATAATAATAATAATAATAATAATAATAATAATAATAATAACAAAACAATAGCAACAATGACGATGATAATGAAAAGATAATGATGATGATGATGATGATGATGGTTATAATAATAATGTTAATTATAATAATAATCAT
>NC_061850.1:2262375-2277375 GCF_019202785.1 Penaeus chinensis | reverse complement strand
ACGTACATAACAAGCAAACAACCTATAATGAGGAAACTGCTTGTTACAATCACAGAATTTCCCCTTTAACGATTAAATGGTTGTTTAGTTGTTCGAGCTCAGGAATTCTATGACGTGTTAAAGGATTTTAAAATTGAGAAAGCAGAGTCTGTTGAAAATAGTGGACAGAATTTTTAAATTATTGTGAGTGATAGGGTGTGTGTGTGCGATGGCGGACGGCGGAGGAAGATGGTCTGCTCAAAGGTAAGATAGTTCTTAGATTTTCCTGTGTGTTCGAGTATTTAGTGTGAAACGTGAATCTGCTTCCCCCTCCCCAAAAATAGATTTTATTTATATATATATATATATATATATATATATATATATATATATATATATGTATATATATACACATATGTGTGTGTGTGTGTATGTGTGTGTGCGTGTGCGTGTGCGTGTGTGTGTGTGTGTGCTTGCGTGTGTGTGCTTGCGTGTGTGTGTGTGTGTGTGTGTGTGTGTGTGTGTGTGTGTGTGTGTGTGTGTGTGTGTGTGTGTGTGTGTGAGTGTATGCATATATATATATATATATATGTATATGCATATGTATATAATATATATATATATGCATATATGCATACATGTATGCCCCACATCCCGCCTGCCCCCGAAGTTGTCAACCACAAGTGTTGCCAACTCATAAGAGAAAAAATGGCCAAATCATTGCGAGTTCCAGCCTCTTTAACCCAGCGCCGCAGAACTATTGCCGTTATAGTCTGTAAAACTTCTTAATGACCCGAATTTATGATGTTCCCGACAACATAACCCCGTGTAAATGTTCTGGAACAAAAATCGTCATTTTTTCCCAAATAGTCCGAGGTTTATGATGGGTGACTGCATTGTTCGTTGTGTTTGTGTGTGTGTGTGTGTGTTTGTGCGTACGTGTATATGTGTGTGTGTGTGTGTGTGTGTGTGTGTGTGTGTGTGTGTGTGTGTGTGTGAGAGAGAGAGAGAGAGAGAGAGAGAGAGAGAGAGAGAGAGAGAGAGAGAGAGAGAGGGGGGGAGGGGGAGAGGGGGAGAGGAGGGAGAGGAGGGAGAGAGAGAGAGAGAGAGAGAGAGAGAGAGAGAGAGAGAGAGAGAGAGAGAGAGAGGAGAGAGAGAGAGAGAGAGAGAGAGAGAGAGGGGAGAGTGAGTGTGTGAGCGTAAGTTGTGTTCTGGAAGGGGGTAGTGTGTATGTTAATGTACTCTGTGAATGTCAGGGAATGTATGTGTCTTTCTGCAAACGTATGTGCATCTGTCTATGCCTGTACGTGTGTATGTATGCATGTTCTCACCAAAGCCTAGGAGTAAGAGGACCTGTCTGCTATATTGCAATTATAATTTATGTCTTTTAATTTGCTCTATGTCTGTTGCATGTTCTTAAAAGGCTGTTCCATTCACCAATCATTCTTAGCAATAGTATGAGGATACAAATCATTATCATTTCGGTTGTGCAAAGTCTATAATATATACGTGTATATACCTCATTACGTCCCCTTCATTAATACATATAATCAATATGCTATCGATTATAAAACAAACAACTAATATACCCATCACGTGCATTTCGGTTAATGATGTTCAATTAACGGGTCACAACAGACCACAGTCAGTCATTAGCCCCACTCGGTGACTAGGAAGGCTGAACAGAGCGGGTTTGGGACGCAGGAAAATAGTGGTATTTTTGAGGTCGTTGCTGTACTTCGTGTTTTGATGTTTGTGCCTGCTTACCTTTCTAGTGGTTCGACCTCAGTGTTAGATATATACATATACGTATATACTCACGCACACACACACACACGCACGCACGCACGCACGCACGCACGCACGCACGCACGCACGCACGCACACACACACACACACACACTAACACACACACACACACACACACACACACACACACGCACACGCACACGCACACGCACACGCACACGCACACGCACACACACAGACACACACACACATATTCGTATGTGTGTATATATATATATATGCATATATATATATGCATTTATACAAATATACATATATACATATATACATATATACATATATATACACACATGCGTTTGTGTGCGTGTGTGTATAAATCGTCTTAGCTTGTAAATAGTCGAAAGCTGCCCCTGGATATCTGGGTCTGAACTGGTCACTCTTTCTGAATATGCAAAATGGCAGCTGATATTGACTGTATTCGAATCATTTGCATAAATGAATATTTCCATCATTTACGATTTGCTTGCTTTCTGTACCCTTTTATTTTTTCTCTCTGTCTGTGTGTGTGTACTTATGTGTGTCTGTGTGCACATTATATTACGAAAGTATACGATATCTCTATATCAGGGCATGTGTTCGCAGGCATGAGCATTACCCCATTACACTAAGCTCTCTTGCAACCCTCAGTTTCTAACAAGTCTTCTCGGTACTTAGTAAATTGCCTATTGTTGGATAGGGTAATAAAAGCTGCTTTGACCGGAATGAAAGAAGGAATTTTCAAAAATGGAGATTAATACTTTTATTTTGCAATTCCGTGATTTTATACAATTCCAAAGCTCCAGAGTTCTCATGAACTCTGTCCTGCGTGCATATTGCAACAATGCAGAGGACTGTATAGGTGTTAATGTTGCTGACAGGTTTGCAGTACATACTCTGTACGCATTTGTTGTTGTTTTTATTATCATTGCTTTTATATTTTATTGTTATTGCTTTTATTTGTTCATAGTTTATCGCTGCCATCAATAGTGAGAGTGAGAGAGAAAGAGAGGGAATAAAAGATAGTGTGTGAGAGAGAGACAGCTAACAAAAGAGAGGAGTAAATAAGAGCAAAATTATAAGTATATATATATATGTGTGTGTGTGTGTGTGTGTGTGTGTGTGTGTGTGTGTGTGTGTGTGTGTGTGTGTGTGGATTTTCTTCTGCTTCTCTTTCACTTTCTTCATCACACTTCTCCTCTTCCTTTTTATTCTCTCTCTTTTTTCTTCTCCTTCCTCTCTTGTTCCTTTTCCTCCTCCTTTCCTTCGCTTCCTACTTCTTCGTCCTCCTATATAATTTCTTCCACGCTCCACTTCCTCCTCTATTGTCTTCATTTTCTTCTCTTCCTTTTTCTTATCATTATTATCTCCTTTGCCCTTTCACTCCGTTTATCATTGCTATCTGTATTTTCTCTCTTTACTCTCTTTTATCATCATTATCTCCTCTGCCCTTTCACTCCGTTTATCATCATCTCCTTCTTTGTCCCTCCATTTCGCCGTCTATTCACCTCGCGCGAGTCAGTTACAATGCATCGGTCTGTCGGAATTGCATCGTTGCATTTCTACTTTGCAATTCACTTTTTCTTCTGTCTTGTTTCATTTTGCTTCATTCTTCGTGTTTTCTGTTTCTGTGTTTTTTTTGTTTTTTTTTGGGGGGGGGGACTGTTTATTTGTTTTTGTTTGTTATTGTTGTTTTTTTATTTATTTCACATCTTCATCGGTACTTTTAGTATTGCTATTGATATCATTATCGTTTTTTATCCACGTTAGTTTTATCGCCCTTATTAAGAGGTATTTTCACTGTGTATAAAATTGAGAGCTTTAGTCTTGTCAATAGTATCAGTGAGATTATTGTTATCATTTTCTTACGTAATCGTTAGTGATATAAATAATTAAATTCCTTCTCCATTTTTTTATTGTTTATCCCATTACCTTTTTTTTTTTTTTTTTTTTTTTTTTTTAATTGTCTGTCCATTCCCGACCTTCCTTCGCTACAGTTCATTTTTCATTACGTCTTTTTCATAGATTTTTTTTTTTTTTTTTTTTTTTTTGTGACTCAAGATCTTCACGATTTCACTTCATCCTTAATGACGTTTGATATGTGTGTGTGTGTGTATGTGTGTGTGTGTGTGTGTGTTTGTGTGTGTGTGCGTGTGTGTGTTTGTTTTGCTCTAACTCAACATTCCAATTCTTGTTTCATTGCGTTTTTTTTCTTTCTTTCTTTCTTTCTTTCTTTCTTTTTTAGTTCTGATTCATCATCTTCCCGAATTCAGCTCTCTCCCTAGGACAAAGGCTAAAAGTCACGTTCGCATAAGCCGCATTTCCTTAGAAAAACGCGCTCGCCGCCTCCCAACCTCGCCCCCACCCCCTCCCCCTCCCGCCCGTGCACTCCCTGCGCGATCGGCAACTCCCGAAAGTCATATAAGACTCTTAACTTTGGCTATAAAGACCTAATTTCACCCTTCTAATCATGATAAAGCTAACCTCTTACCATGAACACATAAGTCTAACTTAATTCCGCGTGTTCCCTCCGGCCTAAATCGCCATTGCTTCCAAAGCTCTTTTAAGACGTAACCCGACTTCGTTCGCGGACGAGAATCCACGAGAATCCGCCAGAATGCGCAAGAATCCGCAAGAACGACCCCCTTGAATTGGAGAAATCGACCTTTTTTTGAGCAATACAAGGAGAGGGAAAGATAAAGATAAAGAGAGAGAGGGAGAAAAATAAAACGAAAGCGAGCGAGAGAGAGAAAGCGAAAGCGAGCGAAAGCGAGAGATGGACCGAGAGAAAGAGAGAGAAAGAGAAGGAAATGAGGGCAGACAGGGAGCAAGAGTGGATGCGATGAGTGAATGAGAGGAAAGGAAAAAGAAATGGAAAGAAAAAGGATTTAGTCGGAGGGGAGAAAACGAGGTTAGAAGAAGTGAGATGCCACACACTTCTATATGAAGAAAACAACCAAACGTCACCATTTTTGTTAATTTAGCGTGTGAGAGCGTGCCTTTTAATTAACAAATGGCTCCATATCCAAAGGTAAGAAGAATTCTAACATCTACATTAAAGGTGATGTCGTGAAGCCCAACAAACACACTATTGATCTCATTTTGAGAGTCACTTTGAACATTTTGAAATATGGCGGCCCCGGGAAACCCCCTTTTTCTAGGCTGATACGAAGCTGTTTTCACGAATTATAAATATATGATAAAAGTAATATGTACTAGGTGTTAGGAGTGACAATTGTCTGCTACACAAGCATCTTTTTATCATGAGTTCCATCACGATATAATTTCCTTTAATGGTATGCAATAACCTGTACATTTTATCATTATTATGTAATCGTCTGTAATTTACCGAGTAATATTACCTTTGCCGTCACCGAGGCGCGCACATTCCCTGTCGATTCTCTAATTGGCCGACTCCTTCCTGACCCGAGCCAACAGTGGATGCAACATATTTGTTTACCTTGCAAATTGCAACTTGTTCCCACGGGCAAGACCTGCGCCTTCGTTGCATGCAATCCGGAGTTATGATATTGACTTTTGTTGTTCTCTCTTTTCATAAGCTTAGGGTACCTTTTATGTGCGAGCTTTTGAGTCTGTATAATTCTTTTTGAAAAATGATATGTTAGCTTTTATTTTTTTATCTTTTAAGACACATACTTCCTGACGAGATATCCCCTCCCCCCCCTAAAAAAAAGAGAGAGAGAGAGAGAAAGGAGAAACAGGAAGGAATCACCCAAAATAGAAAAAGAAAAAAAGAAAAAGAAAACCTAACCTGACCCCCACCCCCCACCCCTCCCAAAAAAGGGGAAGAATCTAGAAAGAGAGAGAAAGGGAGAATCGAAAAAAAAAGCTATGAGAAATTTATTCTCATAAAGCATACCGAGCGTTTAACAAGACCCGGCCCGATCTCGCTTTCCTGTGCACCATGAACGCTACACCCCCATCCCCTACCTCTCCTCACCCCCTACCTCCCCTCACCCCCTACCTACCCCCCACCCCCCACCCCCTCCCCACCTCCGGTTCGCCACATGCGTTGTTAAGCAGGATTTCATATAAGGTCGATCCGAAGGTAAACAAGCTGGTTCTAGGGGAGGATTTGAAGCTCTCTGCTGACGAGGCGGATTTCTGTCTCTCTCTTTTCGCTCGCCATTCGTCGTCTAATTCTATCTAACTCCGTGAGTCATCAGAAACGAGAGAGTGGGCGGGGTGGGAGGGGGGGATTTAATGGAGGGAGGGGTGGTGGGAGGGAGAGAGGGAGGGAGGAAGGGTGGGAGGGAGAGAGGGAGGAATGAAGAGTGGGAGGGAAAGGAGGAGGAAGGAAGGGTGGGAGGGAGAGAGGGAGAGAAGGAGGATGGAAGGGAGAAAGGGAGGGATGGTGGGAGAGAGGGACGGGTAGGAGGGAGAGACGGCGGGAGGGAAGAACGGTGGCAGAAAGGGAGGAAGGGAGTGAGGGAAGGAAGGAAGGAACTCGGAAGGAGAAAGAGAGAAAGGCAGATACAGTGGGAAAGAGTGAGAGGGAGAGACAGATACCTAAAGACGCTTATATATTCCTATTCATTTGTCTGTCTATCTATTTATCTATCCATCTAGCTTTTTCTCAGTCTGTCTAATGAAGATGGTAATGATAATGATAATACTCAAATGTGACAATGATAACACTTAAAGATAATAATGACACTAAAAGATAATAATAATAATACTTAGATATAATAATGATAAAAATAAAAATAATAATAAAAATAGTAATGATGATGTTCATGATCATAATGTTAATAAAAATTTGATAATTATGACAATAATTACAGTGAAAACAGCAACCACAATAGCGTATCATATAAGAAACGTATACTATGATTAGAATACATGTGCAACAAAAAATATTCGAGAAAAGGGGGGGCGGTGGAAGTATTTGAAAAGGTAAAGTATCTGTAGATGACAAATATTTTTCTTTCCGAAACCTATAACCTCCCAAAATGTCCAAATCACAAACCGTTTTGAAGACAAACAAACATTTTCAGAAATCAAGCATACCGTACATGATTTTCCGTTTCCTAGTGTTTTTATAATGAAAGGTTTTATTGTGTCATGTTGGATTTCATTATTTAGACCAGTCACCTTTAACCTCTTCAGTATGCGTAAAAGGAATAATAAAATGAAATTAAAAAACAAAAAAAAAGTTATGAGAAGCCTTCACAGGGACTATTACAGATACGAAACGAATATTATATACGACCAACGAGCGAGGTGGTCTTAGACTTTGACCTTTGAAGCTGGAAAGGTTACCTATAGTTCGGGATTGTGTATAAACAGCCTGAGGTCTATGGTCTAAACTGCATAGTGGTTTGAGAGAGTGAGAGGGGGGAGAGGGAGGAAAGGGGAGAGAGAGAGAGAGAGAGAGAGAGAGGGAGAGAGAGAGAGCGGGGGGAGGGGGGAAAGAGGAAAGGAAGGATGGAGGGAGAAAGAGATAGGGAGGGAGGGCGGGAGAGAGAAAGATAGAGAGAGAGGATAGAGGAAAGGGGGGATGGAGGGAGAAAGAGATAGGGAGGGAGGGTGGGAGAGAGAGAGAGGATAGAGGAAAGAAGGGATGGAGGGAAATAGAGATAGGGAGGGAAGGAGGGAGAGAGAGAGGAGGGGATGATTTTTTTTCTACTTTGTTTTTCTTTTCCTAAATATAAGAAACTTATGCGTGTTATGTCTTATGAGACGTTTTTGGAGTTACTGCTAAATGTTAACTTGATAGCAATTAGTATCGAAACCCACACATAAATATCTTGAATCTAATGAAGAACATGATTGAGATTGGATTATATACTCGGAAGAATCAAATCTGGTAGCGAATTAAGTATATATTTTCTGTATACTGATAAAAAAAAAAAAAAAAAAAAACAATATTATATTTTCTGGAGATTATAATGTCAAGGAATGAGAACTAATCCTTGGTTTTAATTGCATAAGTAAATCTTTTGTTGGAGTGCTTAACATTCAAGTAATTAAGGAACTCTTTGATAATGACCTTGGACTTGGAAAAGTATTAGAGAGAGAGAGAGAGAGAGAGAGAGAGAGAGAGAGAGAGAGAGCGAGAGGGAGAGAGGGAGGGAATTAGCTAGATAGATAGGTACTGAGAGAGAAAGAGAGAGAGGTGGTAGGAATAGAGAGAGAAAGAAAGAGAAAGAGAGAGGGGGGAAGTAAGAGAGAGAGAAAGAGAGAACAAGAGTTAGATAGGTACAGAGAGAGAAGAGACCGTAAAAGAGATGAGAACAGAGAGAGAGCGAGAGAGACCACACACGTGACAGACCGAACGAGAGAGAGAGAGAGAGAGAGAGAGAGAGAGAGAGAGAGCGAAAGACAGAGAGACAGAGAGAGAGCGAAAGGGAAAGAACGAAAGACAGAGAAACACAGAGCACGAGAGAGCTGCTTCAAACGAACAACTTTGACCCTGTGCTTATCCTTCTTCATCAGTGCCCTCTGGCGAGTGATTTTTCATTCGTCCATCAATTTCTTCCTTTTTCTCTCTCGCTGAGATCTGCCGGAGTTCATATCAGAGAGTTAAGAAGTTCAAGATTGATGTGTTTTCATTTCATTCAAGTCTAAACTTCCGCCCGATTGTTCTTCGTTATCATTGTTATCTAAACTGCTTGTCCCCCATGCTTTCTTTCTCCGTTTTCTTTTCCTTTTTCCTCTTTTTCACTGTGTTTCTCTTGTGTGTTCCCTTCTTTCCTTGTTCTCACTTTCTCTCTCTCTCTCTCTCTCTCTCTCTCTCTCTCTCTCTCTCTCTCTCTCTCTCTCTCTCTCTCTCTCTCTCTCTCTCTATGTATATATCAGTCTCTCTATCTGGCTGTATATCTACACCTGCCTATGTGTCTGTCTGTCTGTATCTATCTATACCTACCTATAAATATAGTTAACTATTCCTACATATATCTATGTCTATATATCTGTTTATCAGTCTGTCTGTCTAACTATCTATCTGTCTATCTAATTATCTATCTATCTAAATACCTACCTATCTATCTATATATAATCGCAACACTCCTAGCAGTAAGAAACTCAGACTTCCCCATTCAGTATCGATTAATTTCCTTCTTGGAGGGGGGGGGGGGGATGGCACTTTTTGCAAGCGAAAGTTTTCTTGCTCCTCTCCTCGAGGCGATGTTTTTAGAGTAATGAGTTTTGCTGTTTTGTATCTATAGTGGATGAGGAAAGTTCGGCCGAAGTTGATAGTTGATAAGAATAGATGTTTCTTCTTCAGCTTATTGGGTTACGGGAGGGGGGGGGGGAAGTTGTGCGTGTGTGTGGGCGTGGGTGGGGAGGGGAGGGGAAGGGGGGTGTTGTGCGTGTGATAATGTTGGGGGGAGGGAGGTGCGTGTGTCATTGTATGTTTGTATATTTCCATTCATGTTGCTCTAATGTCCGAATATCAAATCTTTGCGTAAATAATTGGGCAAACATTAAGAGACAAATAAGTGGATAGAGAGATAGAGGAGAAGAAGGGAGAGAGAGAGAGAGAGAGAGAGAGAGAGAGAGGGAGAGAGAGGGAGAGAGAGAGAGAGAGAGAGAGAGAGAGAGAGAGAGAGAGAGAGAGAGAGAGAGAGAGATAGACAGACAGACAGTCAGAGAGGAAATAAAAAAATATATAGAAAGAGTTAGTAAAGGTAAACATAAAGTAAGAGAGAGAGAGAAAGAGAGAGAGAGAAAAAAAACAAAAAGTTGAAAGAGGAAGAACGGAAGGGAGAATAAGTGAGAGAGAGAGAAGAGGCAGAGGAGTCTATGAAAGGGAGTGAGTTGGTGGTTGGGAGCAAGGCAGACAGAGAGAGATTTCATGCCTTTTGAACTTGCTCTAGACTCTATTTCGGGTTTGAAGTGTTGGATGACAAGGGCGGATACAAGGACTCTGTGCTAAGGATGTTCCGTATCTCTAAAACCAGGACTTTTTACAAATTACACCTCGGGAATGGAGACCTGAGGACATTCTTTCATATCTGCCCTTCTTCTGTTTGATTATCCTTTTCTTGTCTTGCATTTCCTCCTTTATTTTATCTTTTTTATTATTTTCATTATTTCGTTTATTTGTTTGTTCGTTCTGGTGTAATGAGAATTTCCCCTTTCCTTTACCTCTTTTCGCTTATCATTTGTTTTCAGTCTCTCTTTTTTTTACTGTTTTCTTATCCGTTTTTTCGTTTTCCTCTCCTCTTCGCGAAGTCCAACGTCCCTCGCTCTATCCGCAGTCCGATCTCCGAATTTCTCTCGTTATCCTGACCGCTTTCGCACATACACCCCATTTTCCTCTATTTCTTTGAGTTCCTTAATCCTTAACGGCCCCTGGAGATCCTATCGCCCGCAAAAAAAAAAAAGGGAAAAAAAGGTAAAAAGAAAAACTCGCTCTATTTCTTGTCTCGCTCTCTCTCGTTCTTTCTCCTTTCTCTGGCCTTGGAATACTGGTAACATTTTTACCTCTGTTTTCTATGCATTATTATCTTTAATCAGTGCTGAATTATCCGTTGTTTTTATTTCCCAAATCCTTTGGAAGGATCGTGTGAACCTTGTTTTTTATACCTTTACTCTGATAAATGGTCCCTCGCCTTGGTTCGCCTCTGCTTTCTTCCAATATGAACATGTGAGTTTGCTCTTAAACGAAACATCTACCACAAAACATTATCTTATCGTACGAATGGGTTGCAGTACTCTACGGACTCAATACCCGTATTTCACTTACTCTCTCAGGTGAAATTGTTATGTGATGGTATCACCTGGAGAAAGATTTAGATATTCTTGTGCCTGTGCATAGTAAGAAGGTGTGTGTGTGTGTGTGTGTGTGTGTGTAAGTAAGAAAGAGTGGGGGCCGAGAGAGGGGTGGAGGATGTAGAGGGAGAGAAAGAGAAAAAGAGAGAAGGGAGAGGGAAGATGGGGGAGAGAGATGTAGAGAGAGAGAGAGAGAGAATGAATGAGAGAGAGGAAGAGTGAGTGTGTATTTGTGTGTGCGTGAGCAAGAGAGAGATGGGGGAGGGGGAGGAAGAGAACACGAGAAAGTGGGAAGAGGGGTGAAAAAAATGCACCTCCTAATTACAGTTTTATGTATATTACATTATTGCACCGATCACACTTTAACGGCGGCTGAGATTGAACATTTGCATCGGTTATGTGTCATCACACATTTCGCTCTAAAATTTCTTATTATCTAATTATATGCATGTGTGTGTGTGTGTGTGTGTGTGTGTGTGTGTGATATATATGTATGTGTGTGTTTGTTTATGTGTATGTGTGTGTGTGTGTGTGTGAGTGTGAGTGTGTGTGTGTGTCTGTGTGTGTGTGTGTGTGTTTCTACGCTCTTGTTCTCCTTCTCACTAAGCTTCCCAAGTCATCAAAAATTCGACCCCCCCTCCCCCTCCACCCCACGCCTCCACCCTCTCCACGCCCTCGTTCCACTCACGGTCATAACTCGCGTAAAATATGGCGCTCCGTGAAAATCAAAAATGTAACCCTTCCTTGAGGAAAAAAGAGAATTATATTCAGAGGAAGACATAAACTGCACTTAACCCTGGCCTTAAAGACATGTCAGACAGAAATTCGAATAGGAAATAAGGAACTAAGAGCATTTCTGATTAAGCAATAACAGAATCACGAGTTCTTGGCGTGACATCTGTAATACACACAGGGGAAAGTATATGATTTATTCCGTTATATCAAGTATACCGAGTTTATAAACTTCATAATTTCCATTTAAGAGGCACTGCACTGTGGAGGTTATCACTTCTTATCAGCTTTTATGGGAGATGTGTGTCACAGAGTCAGCAAAATATGATGACCCGGATGTCAGCAGACTCCGTCGTTTTAACAATATCTGTGTCATCTTTCATGAATGCATCTGAAACTCAGGATTTTCTTTTCTGAGGATTTCAAAGAACAGCTTAAAATTCTGCAGCTCTCTCAGTCTGTCGGTCTGATTCTCTCTCTCTCTCTCTCTCTCTCTCTCTCTCTGTCGGTCTGACTCTCTCTCTCTCTCTCTCTCTCTCTCTCTCTCTCTCTCTCTCTCTGTCGGTCTCTCTCTCTCTCTCTCTCTCTCTCTCTCTCTCTCTCTCTCTCTCTCTCTCTGTCGGTCTGACTCTCTCTCTCTCTCTCAGGCTCTGTCGGTCTGACTCTCTCTCTCTCTCTCTCAGTCTGTCGGTCTGACTCTCTCTCTCTCTCTCTCTCTTTCTCAGTCTGTCGGTCTGACTCTCTCTCTCTCTCTCTCTCTCTCTCTCTCTCTCTCTCTCTCTCTCTCTCTCTCTCTCTCTCTCTCAGTCTGTCGGTCTGTCTCTCTCTCTGTCTGTCGGTCTGACTCTCTCTCTCTCTCTCCCTCTCTCTCCCTCTCTCTCTCTCTCTCTCTCTCTCTCTCTCTCTCTCTCTCTCTCTCTCTCTCTCTCTCTCTCTCTCTCTCTCTCTCTCTCTCTCAGTCTGTCGGTCTGACTCTCTCTCTCTCTCTCTCTCTCTCTCTCTCAGTCTGTCGGTCTGACTCCTCTCTCTCTCTCTCTCTCTCTCTCTCTCTCTCTCTCTCTCTCAGTCTGTCGGTCTGACTCTCTCTCTCTCTCTCTCTCTCTCTCTCTCTCTCTCTCTCAGTCTGACGGTCTGACTCACTCTCTCCCTCTCCCTCTCTCTCTCTCTCTCTCTCTCTCTCTCTCTCTCTCTCTCTCTCTCTCTCTCTCTCTCTCTCTCTCTCTCTCTCAGTCTGTCTCTCTCTCTCTCTCACACCACACACAGTCTGTCGGTCTGACTCTCTCCCTCTCTCTCTCTCTCTCTCTCACTCTCCCTCCCTCCCCCCCTCCCTCCTCCCCCCCTCCTCCCCCTCTCTCTCTCTCTCTCTCTCTCTCTCTCTCTCTCTCTCTCTCTCTCTCTCTCTCTCTCTCTCTCTCTTCATCTCTCTCTCTCCCTCTCTCTCTCCCTCTCCCTCTCCCTCTCTCTCTCCATCTCTCACTCTCTCTCTCTCTCTCTATCTCTCTCTCTCTCTCTCTCTTCTCTCTCTCTCTCTCTCTCCCTCTCTCTACCTCTCTCTCTCTCTCTCTCTCTCTCTCTCTCTCTCTCTCTCTCTCTCTCTCTCTCTCTGTACAGTTTGAACCAAAGTAATCAAAATAAAGTAAACAATTTGGTCCTAACTGGAATATTTGGAACCACATTTTTACAACACTAATATCATTCCCTGGGCTCTATAATTCGTAATTTAAGATACTAATAACTTTTAGTTGTGGTCCACACATTTGTTATTTTTATTTATTATCCTGTTTTTTTTTTTTTTTTTACTCTCTTCTATTCCTGCTGCATATTCTATGGTTTTGCCTCTGAATTGCATAGCTTCCAATTGTACTGTTGACCTCTGACTGTGCAAGCATGATTTAACGTATTGCTAATCACTTCTACATTTTTGTTTCATCTTTCTCGACCACGCCAGCACATACACAGGGTAAATATGAATATACATATACAGCTATATGTAAATATATCTATACATATATATATATATATATATATATACATATACATATACATGTACAAATATACATGTCACAGATGTGTTTACTTGTACTATAGGGGTGCTCTGTTTGCAATCATTCTACACTGAAGATAGGGTAAAGCGATAGGAGAAGGAGAAAGACAGAAATAGAGAAGAGGGAAAGAGGAAGAAAGAGAGGGGGGGAAGGGATTGAGGGAGAGAGAGACAGACACAGACAAAGACGGAGACAAAGACAGAAATATACAGAAGACAATATACATTGTTTCCTTCATTTAAAAGGACAGAGATAATAAAAGGGGGACAGGAGGAGAGCAATGGGAAATGAAAAAGGGAGAAAGGGAAGAGAAGAGAGAGGGAATAGAAGGAAGGATGGGAGAAAGAGAGGGAAAGGAGAGAAGGGAGGGAGGGAATCACTCAATACATTAGAGAGTGGCCGTTCTTTCCTCGTGTTTAAGCCTGCTCGATCACGCTCTCTGATTAAAGATACAACCAGATTTGTTTTAGGCTTATTTTCTGTAGTGAGAACAAACATTTCCGGCTACTGTCATTATAAGAACAGACTGCTCCATGGTGATTCTTGTGTATTCGTGGTAAACAAACATTTCCTTCCAGTCTGATGTGAATATGGTAGATGCACGAGCATTTTCATCCGTGATATATAGATTGAAGTATATTCACATTTCAAGCGATAGCAGTGAAGTATCTGAATGATCAGATTCAAATGCGACGACAGGGCAAGGATTGGTCGAGCTGAAATAAGCTTAATAGTGATTGGTCCAATTTGAAAATCGTTTGAGTGATGATTGGTCCGTTGGAAATGGTATGAGCGACGATTGGTTCATTTGAAATGCGCATGCCCCACCCACGCTTATTCTCGATGACGTCATAACGATATTCGCACTAAAACATCTCGCAATTTCGGCTTGAAATGACTTTGAAGTCATTTCCCTGCTCTCTGTTTCGCTTTATGAAAACACACTGACATTTCAGATACGTCTAATATCTTACAGTCTAGGTGTTGCTTTTATTTGTAGCGGGACTTAAAGAAACAAAGGTCAAAATCATTATTGCTTATCTTTTTATACAGAGCCATTCAGGGCTCGTTTTCTTTATCACGCACCATTTTTCACGGATGTTTTTTTTTACAAAAAATTCGTCTCGGCAAACGCTGTTTCTTCCGCATTCACTAGACGTAAATTTTCCATTCATGAAAAATTACCTTCGCTTCATTCATAAAGAAATTATGAATCATCTTATTGATGGTAATGGTTATTGTCATAATCTTACGAATATTTTCCATGTTTGTTTAATTAAAGCCTTCTTTATATATCATGCGTTCTACTGTTATAAGTATAGTCGGTTCAAATAACAGTCAGATAATCACTTTTAGCAAAACCGATAGGTAATGACAAAGATAAATGAAATGATGATAATTATATGATGAGATGTAGTGAAATAATGAGGTTAATAATGATGGTGATAACATTAATATCTATAGGCATCATAAACTATGAATATCATTATTGATATGATTGCATTAGTAAAGATAGTGTCACTCCTATCATTACTGTCACCGTCATCATAATCACTATCATCTTTAGTAGCAGCAGTAGTAGTAGCATATCCAATATTACAGCCATTGCTAGTATCATCACTCTGAATTACAAAGAGAGAGAGAGAGAGAAAAAGAGAGAGAGAGGGGGGGGAGAGAGGGAGAGGGAGAGAGAGAGAGAGAGGGGGGAGAGGGAGAGAAG
>NC_061850.1:2247375-2249875 GCF_019202785.1 Penaeus chinensis | reverse complement strand
TGAATATAGTATATAAAATTATTAATATTATTTATATATATTTTTAAAAAATTATTTTTTAAAAAATTTTTAATTAAAAATTTATAAAAATTTATATATATATTATAATTATATTATATATATAATGCATATTATATTATATAATATATTATATATTTTCATGAATGAATATTATATATGATATAATATAAATTTTATTATATAATGCAAATATTTATTATTATTATATATATATCCATGAATAAATATTTATAGGGAATTTTATTAATTTATATATATTATATATATATATTATTATATTTACATGAAAATTTATATGAATATTTAATATAATTTATATTTATTTACATTTTTTAAAAATATATTAGAATATTATATATATATAACATAAATGAATTATGAATATTTATATTAATATTATATATAATGAAGAATATTTATATGAATATTATATATATATATATATTATATATATACATGAATGAATATATATATGAATATTATTTATATTTATAATTATATATTTATTTACTTTTTTAATATATATTTGAATATATATATATATTATATATTTATTATATTACATGAATAAAATTTATATATATGAATATTTTATATATTTATATATATATATATATATACATAAATGAATTTATATTTTATATTTATATATTATATATACATGAATGAATATATATAATTATATATATAAAAAATTTTAAATGTAATTTTTATAAAATATATTATTATATAATTAACATGAATGAATTATATATATTTATATATATTTATATATATAATCCCACGAATGAATTTTTTTTGAATATATATTTTATTAATATTATTATTATATATTCATGATGAAATTATATGTATATATATTATTAATATATATTTATATTACAAAATGAATATATTTGAATATTTATATAATATTTTATATATTATATATATACATGAATAAATTTTATTAAAATATAAATTTTTAGTATATAATTTTTATGAATAAATATTTCAATTTGAAACAAGGGGATTGTTTATGATGCGCTTTTTTCGATTACAAAAAATTAAAAAAAAGTTCTTCCCTAAAAAAAAGTAAAAATAATAAAAACATTGCTTTTCTTCTTCTCTTTCTCCCTCCCCCTTTTCTCTCTCTTCTTCTCTCTCTCTCTCTTCCTTATTTCTATCTTCTTTTCTCTTTCTTTCTTTTTTTATTTTTCTCTTCTTCTCTCCCTCTCCCTCTCCCTCTTCCCTCTCCCTCCCCCTCTCCCTCTCCCTCTCTCTCCCCTTCCCTCTCCCTCTCCCTCTCTCTCTCTATTTATTTATCTATCTGTTTTTTCTCTCTCTTTCTCTCTCTCTCCATCCCCCTTCTCCCTCTCTCCCTTCCTTCTCTCTTTCCTTTCTTCTTCCCCTTCCCTCCCCCCCTTCCCTCCCCCTCCCCTCCCTCTTTCTCCTCTCTCTCTCTCTCTCTCCTCTCTCTCTCTCTCTTCTCCTCCTCTCTCTCTGTTTCAGCGATTGAGCGGGGATTTCTCTTCACTCCGGGTGGTGGTGCATTCTCCCTTTTATTTACTCGTTTCCCCCTCTGTATCATCACTTTTCCTTTCCTCTGTCCTCCTCGGACTCCGCTTGTCTTTGTTCCCGTTTTCCTTAGAAAAAAAAAAAAGGTTGGTTTTGGTATTATAAATGTTTTTTATTTTTCTTGTTTTTTTCTGTTTGTGTAATTTTTTACAAACACACACATAACACTTATATTTTTATATTATTTTTTTTTTATTTAATATATAATATATATATATATATTTTGTGTGTGTGTGTGTGCACGTGTGATTTTTTATTTTTTTTGTGTGTATAAAAAATTTTATTAATACTGAGTGTGTTATGCGTATATATATACTATATATTTATAATTTTTTATATTATATTATTATTATATAATATTATAATATATTTTATATACTAATTATATATTTTATACACTCACACACATAGCCATAGACACCAAGACACACCCACACCACCACACACTATATATATTTTATATATATATACACCCACACACTATATATGTTTATATATACATATAAAAACATAATATATACATAATTATTTTTTTTATTATTGATGGGGGTTTTGGGGATTTAATTTGATTTGGCCCCATTAATTTCTAGGCATTGTAGAAAATGGGAAAGGGACCCTGTTAGGGAAAAAAGTTGGGCTTAAATTTTAAAAAACCAGGGTCTGGGGAAACCCCGGGAGCTTAGGTTAAGGCGGGTATTGGAAACATAATACATTGGGGGCCCTGAAAATCCTTAATGGTTGAAACCTTGCCTGGGGGGAAAAATTTAAAAAAAACTTTTGGTTGTTGTGGTTTGTGTTTGTTTTTGTATTTTATAAATAATAATTAAATTTTTTATATATTTATATATATTATTTTTTTAACAAATTTACAAAAAATTCTCTTTTATATAATTTAAAATTTAAAAAATTTTGTTAACAGTTT
>NC_061850.1:2232375-2234875 GCF_019202785.1 Penaeus chinensis | reverse complement strand
ACAAATTTACTTTTACATAATTAACAATATTTTCCTAAGCCTGTTTTTCTTTTTAACGTATTAAGGGAATATGTATCTGAATGAATTCCACTGAGTTGGTTCTTTAACTTTTAAAATATTTTGACCTCGGAATCCTGTCAAAAACTCATTGCTTGACCTGGTTCTGATATTTTTATATTTTCTGTAGTGTTAGCTTATAAAAATAATTTGCATGATCTGCATACTCAATCAGCATATATTTACTCATATGTATATAAAAAAAATATTATAAAAACGGTCTCAGAATTCATCCCTGGGGGACATATTCATAAGCCTTTGTAACGTCTGAGATTTCATTGTTAATGCGTATCAATTATATCCTATCATTTCAAAAAAATTAAACTCGTAATTCGAACTTTCCTTTGTAATATCTTCGACAAGAATGCTGTAACTCTGGCAGGCCTATCATTCATTTCAGTCAGTTCATCGTCTTTGGCCGTTTGAGTGTTGCCTCTGGTACCAGTAGGTCATCATTGAGGCCACGGAAGATGAAGACAGGCTCTCTTCTTTTATAAATTCCTTGGAACGGGTTTTCACCAGATCACGACCGTATAATTAACTAAGTATGTTCTAATTCATCAGTATTTGGTATATTCATGTTAATCTGAATAGGCTTTGAGATCATCCCTTACATCCAGCTAATACATATATTAGTATCTTTCCGTCATGGAGGGTTCTGATGGACAGATCCTGCATTGAGATCTCCTGAAGGGGTTTGACGCACACTAGTGTCCCCGAGCAAGAGGGTTTTACAGGCGTGATTGCTTTTACGGTTTTTTTTGTTGTTTTTTTTCGGTGTTTTTTTGGTATTTCCTGGTTATTTCGATTTTCTGCTTATTAGATCTGGCCTTGTATCATGACACTTTCCTTCACTTTAAGGTGTTGTTTTTTTTTTTTCATTCTTTTTCATCTCTCGGATATCCTGAGCGTTTTCGGTATCTAAAAGCTATCATGTCCAAACTTCGGCTTCAGAATTCGTTTGCTTCTCCAAGATCATATCGATGAACTCACATTTGTCCATCCAAATTTTGGTTAGTTCAGTTGAGTTTTTTTTTGTTTTCGTTCACATAGCTCTTCGTTGGATGCTGAAGGGATTTGCATGTTGCAGTGTGCATGTGTGATATTACAAGTATGATCTCTTTAGCCGGCTAGTTCACTGGGTCGCTGAGGGTCTGTGTGATGTTATGTAATCCTCTCTGTGCATGTGGAAACTTTAGAGTATTTTGTTTTAGGTATATCAAGTTATTTCATGGGAAAAAACAGGTTCGTGCAAGAGGTTCACTGCTCAGAACTACAAAGTTTTCATTCGATCCTTACTCACTTTACGAGCATTTCTTGGAAGTGTACATACTCATGAAACAACCGCTAAAAACAGAAGCTTCCTGTTTTGTTTACAAAAGTGGCGAGAGAGAGAAGGAGGGAGAGGAGAGAGGGAGAAAGGACGAAAGAGAGAGAGAAAGAGAGAGAGAGAGAGAGAGAGAGAGAGAGAGAGAGAGAGAGAGAGAGAGAGAGAGAGAGAGAGAGAGCACGAAAAAGAAAGAGAGAGGGAGAGAGAGAACACGAAAAAACAGAGACAGAAAAAGAGGGACAGACATACACAGACGAAAGATTAAATGAGGTTTGCGGGTTGACAGGAACAGAGAAGGAGAGAGTGAAAGGAAGAGGCAGAGGCTGAAACAAGAACAGAGAGAGGAGAGAGGAGGAGAAAGAGAGAGAGGAAGAGAAAATAAGAACCTAGTTCAACACAACGTCCATCAAATTCCCGACATCGTAAGCTTTGCCTCAAGTAAGCAATGACCTATCCTATCATATTCAAGCTGAGATCACGTTGCATCAAGATCAATCAAGCAAAGAAACCATTTCATCAAGCTCAAGCAGACAAGCACCCCACCATGATTAGACAGCCAAAGGAACAAAAATCAATCAATCAACTACCTCGACGAGATCAAGCAAGCAAGCATCCTATAAAACGTAATCAAGCAAAGTAGATATCCAATTAACATTAAGGAAAAATCCTAAAAAGGTCAAGCAAGCAAGCAAGGTACTTAGCCTATTAAGATCAAGCAAAGTATCCCTAAAAAAATCAAGCAAACAAAAAATCAAGCAAGTATCCTGAAGTGACCGAGCAAGCAAAGCAAACATTACGATTAAACAAGCAATTATACTACTAAAGGCCTGTAACGCGTTGAGATATCCTACTCAACGCAAGCAAGCAAGCACAGCAGCTTTCATCTCATGATCAGGGCGGGGAGCGAAGAGAGGAAGGCACTTGGATTGCTTGAAGAGGAGAAAAGCAAAAGGGTGTTGTTCCCTCCTCCCTCCTCTCTTCCTCTCTGCCTCTCTTCCTCTCTTCCTCTTTTTCTTCTTCTAATCCTTCCCCCTCCTTCCTTCTTCCTCTCTTCCTCTCTGCCTCTCTTCCTCTTTTTCTTCTTCTAAACTTCTTCTAATCCTTCCCCCTCCT
>NC_061850.1:2199875-2202375 GCF_019202785.1 Penaeus chinensis | reverse complement strand
TTCTCTCATCTCTCCCTCTCCTCCGCCTTTCTCTCATCTCTCCCTCTCCTCCGCCTTTCTCTCACCTCTCCCTCTCCTCCACCTTTCTCACATCTCTCCCTCTCTTCCACCTTTCTCTCACCTCTCCCTCTCTTCCACCTTTCTCTCACCTCTGCCTCTCCTCCAGCTTTCTCTCACCTATACCTCTCCTCCGCCTTTCACTCACCTATCCCTCTCCTCCACCTTTCTCTCACCTCTCCCTCTCTTCCACCTTTCACTCACCTATCCCTCTCCTCCACCTTTCTCTCATCTCTCCCTCTCCTCCACCTTTCTCTCACCTCTCCCTCTCTTCCACCTTTCTCTCACCTCTGCCTCTCCTCCAGCTTTCTCTCACCTATACCTCTCCTCCGCCTTTCTCTCACCTCTCCCTCTCCTCCACCTTTCTCTTACCTCTCCCTCTCTTCCACCTTTCTCTCACCTCTCCCTCTCCTCCACCTTTCTCTTACCTCTCCCTCTCTTCCACCTTTCTCTCACCTCTCCCTCTCCTACCTTTCTCTTACCTCTCCCTCTCTTCCACCTTTCTCTCACCTCTCCCTCTCCTCCACCTTTCTCTTACCTCTCCCTCTCTTCCACCTTTCTCTCACCTCTCCCTCTCCTCCACCTTTCTCTTACCTCTCCCTCTCTTCCACCTTTCTCTCACCTCTCCCTCTCCTCCACCTTTCTCTTACCTCTCCCTCTCTTCCACCTTTATCTCACCTATCCCTCTCTTCCACCTTTCTCTCACCTATCCCTCTCCTCCACCTTTCTCCCATCTCCCCCTCTCTTCCACCTTTCTCTTACCTCTCCCTCTTATCCACCTTTCTCTCACCTATCCCTCTCCTCCACCTTTCTCTCACCTCTCCCTCTCTTCCACCTTTCTCTCACCTATCCCTCTCCACCACCTTTCTCTCACCTCTCCCTATCTTCCACCTTTCTCCCATCTCCCCCTCTCTTCCACCTTTCTCTCTCCTCTCCCTCTCTTCCACCTTTCTCTCACCTCTCCCTATCTTCCACCTTTCTCCCATCTCCCCCTCTCTTCCACCTTTCTGTCACCTCTCCCTCTCTTCCACCTTTCTCTCACCTATCCCTCTCCTCCACCTTTCTCTCACCTCTCCCTCTCTTCCACCTTTCTCTCTCCTCTCCCTCTCTTCCACCTTTCTCTCACCTATCCCTCTCCTCCACCTTTCTCTCACCTCTCCCTATCTTCCACCTTTCTCCCATCTCCCCCTCTCTTCCACTTTTCTCTCACCTCTCCCTCTCTTCCACCTTTCTCTCACCTATCCCTATCTTCCACCTTTCTCTCTCCTCTCCCTCTCTTCCACCTTTCTCCCATCTCCCCCTCTCCCTTAAAGACGAACAGATGTGCTCGATATTTATGGCAGAAATTTCGGCCTTCATAAATATTTTCTTCTTCCATTCATCACCACGAACTCTCCCCTATATTAGTAGGGCTTCTCACTTGCCTATTTTCCTAACCTGCCCGTTGTGAAGAAGGGACAGGAAGGGAGAGGGAGGAGGGAGAGAAAAAGGGAGGAGGGGGTTGGACGACAAAGAGTGTGGGGGGGGAGGGGGCGTTGGGAGGGAGGGGAGGGCAGCCAGGGGAGGGTGACGGGAAATTGAAATTGAAATTGAGATTGAAATAATTTATTTTGGTCGTAATACATTACAGGAGTAGTCGTTTGCAATGCACGAGATATGACCGAGCTTTCTGGTAATCGGAATAACCTTGAAAAGCTCAACGTTAAACATGCAGTTGACAAGAAAAATGTCTTACAGAGAAACTGACCGAATGATAATTATACAATGACATGCAGTTAAGGCATATAATAGGACATAAAATACAGTTTATACTTTTATTTATTTTTATGCCAGGTAGAGTGTTTGGCACGGTCTTTACTGTGTAATCTTTGGCTTGATTTATAAAAGGAATCTATAATCACAAGATACAGATATAGTGGTAACAATTACAACTTCTAGTTCGGATTAACATAAACACGTTATATCAGATAAAATGCATGATTGTGTTTTTATAAGATACAAAGATTAGACAGGATTACTTAAGAGGAATACTTTTGTACAGTTGATGCTTAGTAATATTGCACTGACATGATTATGATACTGGCATTAGAACAGGAAGTCGCTTCGGGGGGGGGGGGGGGTGAAGGGAGGCGGAGGGGGGGAATGAGAAAGGATAATATCGGTCATATTTTTTGTCGCTAAGGTTTATCTTTTGCTTTTTAGGTTATAAAAAAAAAAAAAAATCCCTGAGGATACAGGTGAAAATAAATGTAGTTATAATACTGTCATCATCTATCTCAATTTTCTCGTTATTCTATTCTGCAATTACGCTTCCTGACCGAAAGAACTTATTTTATCAGAAAGATAAATTAGTTATAATTACTGACAAGTTACGTACATACACACATTCTTATCTATGTTTATAATATGAAAGAAATCAGACAAAAATTTTTTTTTTTTAATA
>NC_061850.1:2179875-2182375 GCF_019202785.1 Penaeus chinensis | reverse complement strand
CTCTTCCTCTCCCTCTTTCTTTCCCTCTTTCTTTTTCCTTTTCCTTTTTTCTATTCTCTTCCTCCCCCTCTTTCTTTTTCCTTTTCATTTTTTTTCAATTCTCTTCCTCTCCCTCTTCCTCCCCCTCTTTCTTTTTCCTTTCCTTTTTTTTCTATTCTCTTCCTCCCCCTCTTTCTTTTTCCTTTTCTTTTTTTTCTATTCTCTTCCTCTCCCTCTTTCTTTTTCCTTTTCCTTTTTTTTCTATTCTCTTCCTCTCCCTCTTTCTTTTTCCTTTTCCTTTTTTTCTATTCTCTTCCTCTCCCTCTTTCTTTTTCCTTTTCCTTTTTTTCTATTCTCTTCCTCTCCCTCTTTCTTTTTCCTTTTCCTTTTTTTCTATTCTCTTCCTCTCCCTCTTTCTTTTTCCTTTTCCTTTTTTTCTATTCTCTTCCTCTCCCTCTTTCTTTTTCCTTTTCCTTTTTTTCTATTCTCTTCCTCTCCCTCTTTCTTTTTCCTTTTCCTTTTTTTCTATTCTCTTCCTCTCCCTCTTTCTTTTTCCTCTTTTCAACTTTTCATCTTTTCCCTTCTCTCTCTCTATCTTTCTATATCTTTCTCCCCCCCCCCTCTCTCTATCTATTTATCTGTCTACCTATCTATCTATCTATTTATCAATATATATATATTATATATATATATATATAATATATATATATAATCACAAAATCCAGATTTGAATGTCAAAGTAGTAACCACAAAAGATGTGTTGTCTCAATATATATATATTATATATATATATATATAATATATATATATAATATATATATATATATCCACACACACACACACCACACACACACACACCACACACACACACACACACCACACACACACACACATCTATATATATATATATACATATATATATTGAGATATAGAGAACAATAGATAGACAGATCTAGAGAAAGAAACACCTAGGTCGACAAAAACCGACTCTCAGCCGCAAAATGAATAGAATCTAGGTCACGTCTCCTCGCTTTTTTTGGTGTCGCCCTCTCCCTCACTCACGCTCCCCCCATGACCCACACACACTACACACACACACACACACACACACTAAACCCCCCCCCCCCCCCCCCCCCCCCCCCCCCCCCCCCCCCCCCCCCCCCCCCCCCCGCCCCCCGCACACACACACACAACACACCCACACAACCAACCCCGCTCCCTTGCCACACACCTTCTGCCGCGAGAGACCCCCCCGCACCCCCCACCCCCCAAAACAACCGGAACCCCGTTCCCACCATATGTATTCACGTAACACCCCCCCGAAAACATTTATAACAACAATTCGCCTATTTGCCGACCACCCCCACCCCAACCCCAACGGGCCCCCTCCCTCCACTCTACAAAATTGCAAACAAAGTAGAAGAATGATGAATTAGAACAAGAAGATTAAAGTCCATGCAACTAGAAATAAAGCCTGGCTCCTGTCTTGAAATTCGGAAATTATTTAATCTTAATGTTTATACGTTATTACTTAATGTTTGTTATTCCCGCGTATCTTAGTCCTTATAATCGAATATTGCTATAATTGCAAAATACAATCATGTTGTTTTGAATATATCTAATTTAATTGGGACATTGTAACTAAACTTAAGATTCAAAATCACTCAAAACCTGAAAAACCAAATATCAACTCATTCAAATTTCAACCAACAACATCATTGCAATACTCGCTGTCATCCCCCCCCCCCGGGGCCCCCCCATTCTATTATCAATATCATCACCATCATCATTGTTGTTATATCTTCAGCATTATATATTTTTTTTTTTTTTTTTTTTATGATTTTGCCATAATTATATCCTTTTCATCACAACCATTATACTTTTCATCACCATCATTATCGTCATTTACACCATCATTATAATTTTCATCATCATCATTATCGTCATCATCACATCATTATCACTTTCATCACCATTATTATCATCATCACCATCATTATCACTTTCACCATCATCATTATCATCATCCTCACCATCATTTTAATTTTCATCACCATGCTAATGGTGAATAGGGAGAAGGAAACATCACCCTCAAACCAACCATCCCCTTACCCACCAAACCCCCCCCCCCCCCCGCCCCCCGCACACACACACACACCACACACACACACACACACACCACACACACACACACATCTATATATATATATATAATATATATATATAACAACAAAATTTAATAAAACAAACTTTAAAAAGCTAAAAAAAAAGGAGACAAAAAAAAAAAATAAGACTAATGTTGATTACTCTCATTAGGACAAGTCGGGGAATCCTTTCGGGCCTTTAATTAAATATGGAGTCAAACATCTTAACACGAGGTCCATCCTGAGAGATTTCTTGATGAGGATGAATTGCCGGCTCGAGATTACGTTTTCTATGCGGCGACGGCGAGTTTCATTTCTTTATAGGGCAGACTATGAAGTTTTTTGAAAGCATTAGGTGATGAGGTGGTTGGCGGGGG
>NC_061850.1:2164875-2167375 GCF_019202785.1 Penaeus chinensis | reverse complement strand
TCCTCCTCCTCCTCCTCCTCCTCCTCCTCCTCCTCCTCCTCCTCCTCCTCCTCCTCCTCCTCCTCCTCCTCCTCCTCCTCCTCCTCCTCCTCCTCCTCCTCCTCCTCCTCCTCCTCCTCCTCCTCCTCCTCCTCCTCCTCCTCCTCCTCCTCCTCCTCCTCCTCCTCCTCCTCCTCCTCCTCCTCCTCCCTCCCCCTCTCCTCCCTCCCCCTCTCCCTCCCTCCCCCTCTCCCTCTCCTCCCTCCCCCTCTCCCTCCCTCCCTCTCCTCCCTCCCCCTCTCCTCCCTCCCCCTCTCCCTCCCTCCCTCTCCTCCCTCCCCCTCTCCCTCCCTCCCCCTCTCCCTCCCTCCCCCTCTCCTCCCTCCCCCTCTCCTCCCTCCCCCTCTCCTCCCTCCCCCTCTCCTCCCTCCCCCTCTCCTCCCTCCCCCTCCCTCTCCCCCTCCCCCTCCCCCTCCCCCTCTCCTCCCTCCCCCTCCTCCAATCCCTCCCTCTCCCCCCTTTTCTTCTCTGTTCTCCCCACTCCATCAAAACCCTCTGCATTTGCATTGTAGCACTGCAATCCATCTCGCAACGAAAACTCATAGGAAATGTATACCAAGCGACAGCCGCGACCTTGAAGACTTAGAGGCCGCTCGTCTGAATAAACTGATTTAGGAGAGAAAGGGAAATGAAGAGGAAAAATAGAGGCGTTTTAGAAGGAAAGTTGGAAGGGATGTGGAGAAGGAGGTTAAAGAGAGGAAGGAGGTAATAGACGGAGTAGAATAAGAGGAAGAGGTAAAGATAGATGGAAATGACAATTGAAGATGAAAAAGTGGAGAAAGAGAGAATATGAGAGGAGAGGGGGGAAAAAAAACGATAAAACAGCGGAAGATGAAGGAAGGGTCGTAAAAAAAAATAGAAAAAGAAGAGAAAATACAAAAAACAAATATACAAACAAACTAATTGAAAAATGCTGTACCGAGCGCCATACAAACGGTTCTCTTGAGGAGTTTATAGTGCCTCGTTTTCCTGTTTTAATTACCTGATTCGACCTTTAACATTTTTTTTGCGCGTGAGAATGTGCTTGTGTGTGTTTTTGTATGTGTATGTATGTGTTTGTGTTTTTCTCTATATGTGTGTTTTTGTGGTTGTGTTTTTTTCAATATGTGTGTTTTTGTGGTTGTGTATTTTTCAATATGTGTATTTTTGTGGTTGTGTTCTTGTGTGTATGTATAGGTTTCTCTGTATGTTTGTATGTGTATGTATACCTGCGCGAATCGTCCTCTTTCCATGACAAATTATACCCTCCCACTGTCCACCGCGTAGCCTAAAATCGTCGTAAATCCGCTTCACCGACAGGAGGGATTACTGCTTTCTCCTTCAAGACCTCGGTGATCATCCCTCGTCGTGTCCCTGGGCCGATTTTCCCGTATCGCGAGTCTGGCGCGAGAACATAGGTGGCGTCTTAGTTCCACGGGGAGGTTTTCAAAGTTTTATGGGCTGGTGTATGTGTAGATTTTATGAATATATGTGTATATATAGTTGTATACTTATTGGATGTATATAGAGGTGTGTACATATGTGTGTATGTGTATATATCTATCTATTGACTTATCTATATATATAATGTATAAATTATTAATATATATCATATATAATACACACACACACACACACACACACACACACACACCGTTTTAATGGTAATGATGGTGATGGTGATTACGATGGTGATCATGGTGATGGTGATTACGATGGTGATCATGGTGATGGTGATTACGATGGTGATCATGGTGATGGTGATTACGATGGTGATCATGGTGATGGTGATTACGATGGTGATCATGGTGATGGTGATTACGATGGTGATCATGGTGATGGTGATTACGATGGTGATCATGGTGATGGTGATTACGATGGTGATCATGGTGATGGTGATTACGATGGTGATCATGGTGATGGTGATTACGATGGTGATCATGGTGATGGTGATTACGATGGTGATCATGGTGATGGTGATTACGATGGTGATCATGGTGATGGTGATTTTAATGGTAATGATGGTGATGGTGATTACGATGGTGATCATGGTGATGGTGATTACGATGGTGATCATGGTGATGGTGATTTTAATGGTAATGATGGTGATGGTGATTTTAATGGTAATGATGGTGATGGTGATTTTAATGGTGATCATGGTGATGGTGATTTTAATGGTAATGATGGTGATGGTGATTTTAATGGTAATGATGGTGATGGTGATTTTAATGGTAATGATGGTGATGGTGATTTTAATGGTAATGATGGTGATGGTGATTTTAATGGTAATGATGGTGATGGTGATTTTAATGGTAATGATGGTGATGGTGATTTTAATGGTAATGATGGTGATGGTGATTTTAATGGTAATGATGGTGATGGTGATTTTAATGGTAATGATGGTGATGGTGATTTTAATGGTAATGATGGTGATGGTGATTTTAATGGTAATGATGGTGATGGTGATTTTAATGGTAATGAT
>NC_061850.1:2147375-2152375 GCF_019202785.1 Penaeus chinensis | reverse complement strand
TACCTCGGCTTCGCTGAAGCTCAGCCTCCACTCCCCATCAGAGGTGTTGCTGAGGTAGACCAGATGGAGGTCGTCGGGCGTGAGGTAGGGCCTCCTGATGCGCGGGTGCCAGGGGGCAGACACGATGGGTACGAAGTCCACGTTCACCAGCAGGAGAGGGTAGCACGTCCCCTGCCACGCGAGGGCCATCGTCGAGCCCACCTGATTCCTCCTCAGGCCGGGGGGCACGAGACTCACCCTCTCGTCGTAGATACTATTTTTAGACAGGGATTTTTCTATCAGTTCGTGAAAGGTGTCGATCAGCTTGCAGCCTTGGAAGCTGTCGTGGGGCGTCTGCACATTCAGCTTTAGTCTGTGATCTGGCATCTCAGCAGCACTAAGTTCAGATACGCGGAGATGGAAGTCCGAGGAACTGTTGAGCACAAGACTAATATCAAACTCGTCGGGAGCGTAGAGTCGGGTTCCGTCGGCCGAGCTCCCGACCAGCCGAATTTCTCCTGCGAACAAGCTATTTTGGCCGCGAATCTTGTCCGCTATCATTTCACACTCCTGTAATACAGCGTCTCGGACCTCCTTCGCTTCCCCGCTGTCGAAATCGACCGAAATATCATTCATTTCGTCGACTACCTCGGAAAGCCTGATATTTTTCAGTATCTTTCGCATAGCATTACCCGGATCATTACTTTCCCATCCCTCATCTTGAGAATCGTCCGGGATATTGTCTTTTTTGTGCAGTTGTAGATAACGCTTAAAATTTTCGCAAATCTGGCTTGGCGTGGTTCCGGCCCTGCACCGCTCCTCGTGACGGGAAACGGACGCTATGTACTGAAAAGTGACGATGTGGCCAAACATGGCCGCGAGGTGGAGGGCCGTGTGGCCATAGCGATCGGTAAGGCGAGGGTTGGCACCGCGATTCAGCAACAGGGCCACGATATTGGTATTCCCGTGAGCAGCTGCCTGGTGGATGGCGGAGGATGAGGTGGGGGCATCCACCACCGCGTCGCAGGGGACCTTGCCCACGGTGAGGAGTAAGAAAGAGAGCTGAGGCAACCCTCGCTGACACGCTAAAAGGAGGGCATCAGGACCCCGCGAGCCGAGGTCAGGAGGGGGGGTACCTTGGGCATAAGCGGTGTACAAGCTGGACTGGATTTTCAGGATATCCTCCAACTGAGCCTTGTCTCTATTGTCTTTCATCCTCTCGTGGCAAGCCTGTAGTTTGCGGACCTCTTGGTAAAACAGACACTGAAATGACAAAAAAGTGCCATTCGGTAAAAAAAAAAAAAAAATTATATCGACTCCCTCTGAAGTTACACAATAAAGTATATATGAACTACAGGAGAGTAACGACATAATGCAGCAGAGAGACACACATAGCATTTGTATTCCTCTTTTGGTCAGGCAGTTAGAAAAGTTAGAGGAATCACGTCTAAACACGAGGAAGTTCCTGGTCCACCATTTTTTTAGCTGTTTGCTGTTTACGGACTTTGGCAAAGATAGCCAGAGGAAAAGTAATTTTGTATTAGACCGGATACAAAGACAATATCATATTCTACTGAGGATGAACTCTCTCTCTCTCTCTCTCTCTCTCTCTCTCTCTCTCTCTCTCTCTCTCTCTCTCTCTCTCTCTCTCTCTCTCTCTCTCTCGATCTCTCGATCTCTCTTTTCTCCTCCTCCTTCTCCTCTCTCTCCTCTTCTCTCTCCCTCTCATCCTCTCTCTCTCTCATCCTCTCTCTTTCTCTCTCTCCCTCCTCCTCTCTCTCTCTCTCTCTCTCTTTCTCTCTCTCTCTCCCTTTACCCCCCTTCCTCCCTTTCTCCCCTTCTCACTCTCTCTCTCTGTCGTATCCTCTCTCTCTCTCTTTCTCTTTCTCTTCTCTCTCTCTCTCTCTCCCTCTTTCCCTCACTCTCTCCCTCTCTCCCGCTCTCTCTCTCTCTCTCTATCTCTCCCTATCTCTATCTCTATCTCTATCTCTATCTCTATCTCTATCTCTATCTCTATCTCTCTCTCTCTCTCTCTCTCTATCTATCTATCTATCTATCTATCTATCTCTCTCTCCCTCTCTCTCTCTTAAAGTTGTGTTTATGTTAATATTTCTAGGGAAGGGGGTCCATAGCTTCCATCAGATTCTGGAAGGGGTCCGTGATTCTAAGAAGGTTAAGATACATTGCTTTAGAGGCCGTAGGTTGAAAAGTCTACGGGGTCACAACCCACCTGTTCGAGTTCCTCCATCGCGTGCGACTGCATCACCTCTTTCATGTACTCCAGGTCTCGCACGTAAGGAGAGCCCCCGAGGTACTTCAGTAGCGTGGTGGCCAGCTTCAAGTGTCCTGCCTGCAATGCAACGTGCAGCGGCGTCAATCCTCGGCTGTCGCTCTGGAAGGCCAGCGCCCCCACAGTCTGCAGGAAGGTCATCGTCAGGACACAGTTATGCTTTGCAGCGGAAGTCATGAGGTCAGCCAGGGAAGGGCTTGAAGGGGCGTGGGAGACTTTCCAACTGGCTTGCCACGGCTTGCGTAGGGTAAGGGTGTTCAGTATGTGGTTGATGCCCTGACGGAGAAGACCTGCGCCTTCGTCAGGTTCCGGGGAGTTCTGGAGACGGCGTAATTCGAACTTCAGCTGGGTCTGGTAGGCCTGGAAAGTGCAGGTCATGAATCGCATGAGAGAGAGTGGTATTGATAGGACCTTAAACTGTATTCTCGCATATGAGTTATCATCGAAACATGAATCCGTATAACGGGTATGATTGAGAATCATAGACATCTTGCGATTTATGTGTGTATGTGTGTGTGTGTATGTGTGTGTGTGTGTGTGTGTGTGTGTGTGTGTGTGTGTGTGTGTGTGTGTGTGTGTGTGTGTGTGTGTGTGTGTGTGTGTGTGTGTGTGTGTGTACAGTAATACATATTCCTTCTGCAGTATGTCCTCACCCTTGTAACCACAACCTTGAGGAGGACCATGGCGTCGCTGCTCCTCCAGACGACCTGCAAGGGCGACGTGCCCTCGCGAGGAGCAGTGAGGCTCGCTCCCGCTGCCAGGAGGAGGCTGACGATGTTGGTCCTGTCGAGGGAGATGGCCAGGTGGAGGGCGTGGTAGGGGACCTCGCCCACGGGCTCTATGGGCGCCCCGCGGAGCAACATTTTCGTGACTTCCTTGGCGTCGTTGCTTGTGGAGATGTGGCTTATGAGTTCTTTGTAGAGTTGGCATTTCTCTTCGTAGTTTGAGGCTCGGCAGTCCTGGAAATTGGCATGCGGGTTCATTAAAAGTCCTTTGTGTCTTTTTGAGGTATGGAGGAGGATAGCATTCATATTTTTCGTTTGAGTTTGTTTCGGTCAGCAAGCGTCACATACACGTATATGAATTAGATCATCGATATAAAAAAGGAAAAAATGCCCATGAAACAAGGATCAGTACGTCATGGAAGGGCACGAGACAACCCAGCGTCAGCGCGTCAATGCCGTCACCTCAGAGCTCAAGGCTGAGGTCAGGAGTTCGCGGAGTCTGTCCGATCGAACCAAGTCGTGCGGCATCTTGTCCTCGTAGTCCAGGACGCCCGGAAACATCCCGCAGGAGAGGAGGACCCGGACGGCTTCCTCATTGTCACATTCGGCAGCCACGTGTAGGGGCGTCCGGCCGTTATGGTCGCGGAAATACACACCGACCAGGTCCTTCTCCAGATTGCTGAGCAGGAGGTCCTTCTTGCCGTCCTCTGCCCAGCGCATGATCAGCGCGCCGCACTCGTTGTAGTGGGCCATGCACGTGTTCTGCAACGCATGCATTCTTTACGAAGGCGTCGGAAAAATCTGATTTTGTTTGCACAAAAGTTTGTTTCTTCCCCTATTTATACATATACATACATACTTCTATATACTACATGTGAGTTTGTATGTATGTGTAAGAAAAAGGGAGAGTTAAATTGAGACACATCGTTCCAAATGTGACCCAAATGTTCCACGAGCGCTTTCACTCCGACGGCGCCTCCAAACTTACCGCGTGGACGAGCCACGTCGTTTCGCCCGGGATCTGTTTCTTGAGCCAGTCCACCACCTCCGACCGCCCGTGGATCATAGCCAGGTCGAGGGGCGTGAGACCATTTTGATCCTGGCAGGTGACCGGCAGCCCAGCGCGCACCAGCATCTGGGTCACGCTCAGACTGCCGGACTGAGCTGCCTGATGGAGCGCCGTCCGATTCTGGAAGGTCAGGGCTTTGACTTTGGCGCCGCGGCGGATAAGCGCCTCCGCCACGCCCAGGTGGCCGTTGAGGGCGGCCATAAATAGGGGCGTGCGGCCGTTCTCGTCTCTGGCGTCTATGTTGGCGTCGTAGGTGATGAGAGCCTCGACTATATCTGCGTGGCCTTCCTGGGCTGCAAGATGCAACGGTGTGGTCTCTGGAAGGCAATTGGGGTTTCTTTTTACTCGAAGTGCTTATTCCATAGACATTCTTTATATATTCCTCTCTCTCTCTCTCTTTCTCTATCTATCTATCTATGTATAACAATCCTCCCTGACCTGGCCTCGAACCTAGGTCACTCCGGGTATGAGACCGGAGGGCCAGCACTAAACCAACCATGCCACACGACCCACTAAAAGGAGCGTGCAACTAGGATCTAACTAGCTTCCATAGACATTACCTATCTACTCATACATGAGTAATAATTGCGAGGTTTTACACACACTCCCCGTGGGCACTCGGTGGAAATTGGTTTTGAAATTCGAAACCAGATATTGAGGTGTGTATATATATAGGGCATGGTTGGTTTAGTACTGGCCCTCCGGTCTCATACCCGGAGTGACCTAGGTTCGAGGCCAGGTCAGGAGGGATTGTTATACATCTATATCAATGCGGTATTGCATTACTCCATCTTACTATATATATATATCTATCTCTATCTCCCTTCCTCTCTCTTTCTCTTCTCTCTCTCTCTCTCTCTCTCTCTCTCTCTCTCTCTCTCTCTCTCTCTCTCTCTCTCTCTCTCTCTCTCTCTCTCTCTCTCTCTCTCTCTCTCTC
>NC_061850.1:2134875-2139875 GCF_019202785.1 Penaeus chinensis | reverse complement strand
TAAACTTGATAAATAATGTGCATCACCAAAGCGCAGTTGCCCGGGCTCTCTCCTGAAGGTGAAGATTTTGTAGGCCAAGCGGGGGCAAGGTACTTATATAGAAGAAAACGGAAACAGCCACAGTAAGAAATTAATATAAATCGTAACGTTTCGAACTCTTCACGAGTTCCTCTCCAGACGAATAATAGACCGAAATGGAACTATATACATTTCGGTTTATTATTCGTCTTAATAGGAACGATTTACATTCCTTTCTTATTGTGGTTGTTTACACGTTACTGTGTTTGTGTTTGTGTCAGTACTTAGATAGACCTTAGGTGGCAGCCCCCGAGGAATATAACCAGGTAGCTCCACTTTCATTTAGCTAATTGAACCCAAAAATGAAACTGACTTTTTCCCTAGAGTGTGATGATGACTGTTAATGGTAAGGAACTCTTAGTTATCATTAATAAAAGAATTTTGGTTTTACTTCTGTTAAGTATAACTGTATCGAACGCACTCACATTGGCTTAACGAGGTGACGTCATTAGCTCCGCCTCATTTTTTTTTTTACCCAATATTGTGCAATGTTTTATGGCAAATGTTACTTCAGTGCATTTTCTTTGAAAACAGTGCACTAGTAACGATATTAAGAAAAATATCGAAAACAAAACCAAGAAATTTGAAGAAAATTGAATATTTCCAATGAATAAAGGTGCTGAGGTGGGTCTCTGGTCAGAAGTTGCCAACTAGAATTTTCTTTAAGATGGAATGGTTATACCTCTGTAAAAATACTTTAAGAGCGAATAAATGTCCTCGCAATGACTTAGCAACTGAAAGTCTTACTTCGATCGTTCGCTCTTACCCAGCAATTTCCCTTATGCTTATCTTGTCTCCAGCCATCAGGGCCGATACCCTAGCTGTGCTTCGCTTGCGACGGAAAGGAGTGCTTTAAGCGGGCGAAATACGGCGACAGCTTTCACCCGGATATCAGTGTTTGGCGTCATGTTACCAACGTGGTAGGTATATAATATATATATATATATATATATATATATATATATATATATATATATATATATATATATATATATATATTGATTTATTCATTTATATATTATATAAATATGTATATAAATATATGTATGAATATATATATAAATATATATACATATATATATTTATATTTATCTATATTTATATATATATTTATATATTTATACATATATATATTTATATTTATTATATATCTATATTTATATATATACATACACTCATACATATATATGTTGTGTATATATATATACATATATATGTGTGTGTGTGTGTGTGTGTGTGTGTGTGTGTGTGTGTGTGTGCGTGCGTGCGTGTGTATACCTCCATACAATAATAATAAAAAAAAGTATATTTCTGAGAAAATATTTAAGTACTACAATAACTTGCTTAGTTAAAAACTAATCAAACCAACGCAAAATGAGTTCAAAGACTAAGTGAAGGAGATATGTAAAGAGGATAATAGGCTTCAAGAGAATTAAAGTCCATTCTTATATTATAATAACAATGATAATAATGATTATTATAATTATTATTATTATTATTATTATTATTATTATTATTATTATTATTATCATTATTATTAAATATCGAATTTTGGTCATTCATTGTGTCCATTTAAATATATGACTGTGGTTCAAAAATCAAATGTTATTAACCGTATCATTGCTTTGAAAATAACTATTAAATAATCTAACAATTATATTTATTTAATTTAATGTTTATTTACGAACACGTTTTATTGTAAAAAAAAAAAAAAAAAAAAAATGAATAACGCCTCAGGATTTTTTTTTCTGATGAAGCACACACGAGAGAAATTAATCAGTAACTTAATTATGATGGTGTCTATTCACAAAATTTATCTTAAGAGGCTTAGAAATCTAATATACCCGTCTGGTCTACAAAATAATTACCTCTTATGTTCTGGCAGGATAGAACTCATGTATTTCATGTGTTTAATGCTGCCGTAAAATAATGATGATGTTAATAATAATAATAATAATAATAATAATAATAATAATAATTATAATAATAATAATAATAATGAATAGATAAGTAAATAAAGATTTAAACAAAAAACGGATTTCCGCGATTTTAGAATCTATGGAATCTGTAGAAAGGGAACAAATATTGTGATGGTGAGTTACGCATGTCTGGCCATTATATCAAGACGTCTACAAACCGCTTTAACGTTTTGTCAAACTATAAGTTGCATATGTAAGCAATAGAGCGCCGTGCATTCAGTTCTTTACCATCAATTTTTTCAAAACAATTTTGGAGCGCTTTGACTCACTGCAGAGCGTGTTATTACACCATGATATAGTCTTATATTTTTACACGAGTTTCCCCTAAGACTTATATTTTCTCAGAACACAATGAAACGAATTCGTTTTCTTCTATTTCTATGATTATATGGTAAACTATTATATGTAACCATTATTGTCGTGTCTCAATCTTAATCTCAATAGTGTTAAAGCGAAGGGCGCTTATCATGCTTATATGGGGCGAGGTTGGTTGTCGAGGAGGGGGGTACTAAGTTTAGGTGTTTTATGTATGTGCTCTTAGGTGTACAAGTGTAAGCTAGTGAAATGTGACTACTTTGAGTGCTGACGTGGGTTCACGTTGTTTTGAGTACTGTTTGTTTAAGTTAAAATCTACCAATGGAATTAAAATGGATAAAAAAAAGATATATATGTATGTGTGTTTATATATATATATATATATATATATATATATATATAATATATATATATATAAGTTAAAAAGGCGGGTATGTGTCGAGTTGTATAAGTACTAAGCTGGAGGAAGAAGGGGAGAGGGTAAAGAGCTGAGGCAGACACTTCTGTCCACCACGGAGAATTTGATATAATCGGTGGATATATAGTTGTTTTGTCATTATCTTAGATGCTGATGTGACTGTAATAACTATAACGGGAAGAAAAAATAGCATCATATGCTAACAATGGTGATAATAATACAATAATAATGGCTCTGATATTAGTAATGATAATGATAATAATAATTACCATTATTATCATTATTATTATTAAATAATTATTATCATCGTGATCATTATTTTTTATCATTATCAGTATCATAATGATGATGATAATGATGATTGAACGATAATGATAATAATAATAATGATAACAATCATCATCATCGTCATGACAAAAATGATTATATTAACAGTGACAATAACATCAATGGTGATAATAATAATGATAATAGTAATAACAACGATGATAATAATCCTAGTAATAATGATGATAAAAATATCAACAATAATAATAATAGTAGTAGTGAAAATGATAATAATACTAATAATAATCATGATAGTAGTAATAATAAATGATAGTAACGATGATAATATTGATAATAACAGTGATAATTATATCAAATTAATATAGTAACAGTAAAAATAATCATAATGACATAATCGGTATCATTATCATCATAATTAATAGATAGAATAATGGTTTGCTTCTGACGTCACAATCAATTAGATTGCTTCGTGGTAGGCAATTCTCACCCTATTCAAATAACAACTGAACTCCCAGGCAAGATATCGGTCTTGTCTAATACAAAATACTCGTCTATTAAGAGATTATTCCTCGCAGTTAATTTCTTGGGGGATGACAGTGAATAAAAAATGAAATGGAAATATAATGAAAAGATATATATATATATATATATATATATATATATATATATATATATATATTAGCCGATTATCTCCTTCATGGTTGCGTTGTTACTGATCACATGTTTTAGATTCCCTATGCTGTTGTCACGCACACACTGTAGAAGAAAAGTATATAGCTATATACCCGGTCGGCTGAATTCTTCAATAATACGTATCGATGGAATAAACCGATATACTAACTATTCCTTGATGAAACTTTTGAAGCTTGTTACCTGTGTACTTCACCTATTCAAGCACGAGTAGAAGGGGGCCAACTGGGGTGGAGGGGGGGGGGGGGGAGGGGGGAGAGGGGTGTAAGGTTTTAGTAAGTCCATGTGTCTGGTACTGACTGTGGAAAGGAAATTGGCATGTATTTTTAAGTAGGAAATATAAAAACACACTGAAACAGAGGAAGAGAGAATGAGTAAGAGGGAGAGAGAGAGGGGGGGGGGGGTAGAGATATATATAGAGAGAGGGAGAGGGAGGGGTAGAGACAGGGAGATAGAGGTACAGGAAGAGACAGGGACAAGGACAGAGAGAAAGGGGGGGGGGGGGAGAAAGAGGATATAAAAAGAAAGAAAAGAGAAAAAGAGAGAAGGTACTCTTTAAGAAAATGACAAACATACAGAAAAATAAATTAGAGAAAAAGATAACCACTCATAAAATGGAGCAAAACTAAAACAAACAAAAAAAATTATTCATCCAGCTCGGGAAATATCGCGATGACGTCATGCGCTAATATTTTTTTCCGCCTGCCATTTCATTGTCGTCTGACGGTTGTATCACACGAATAAATCTGCCGAGACACTTTTCGCGTTGATAAAGGAGCATTCAGTTATTCCTTAACACTTACCTTGAAATAAAACGATAATGATTATTATCATAGTACAAATTTTTATATGAAGATCTGTCAGAGAGTCATGTGGAAACGTTTAAACTGATAGAGAGAGAGAGGCAGAAAAGGAGAGAGAGAAACATAGATTGGTAGACAGATATATAAAAATAGATGGTGAGAGTGAAAAAGGAAGTGCAGGAATCACACACACACACACACACACACACACACACACACACACACACACACACACACACACACACACACACACACACACACACACACACACGTACGTACGTAACATGTGTTTTCCAGTACAGACTTTGGATGTAGCATAGAGCACTCCATATAAAGGGTACCCCTACATAAGCGCCTACTTTGTACATATATTAGTACCCGTTAGCCTTGGAAGTGTTGCTATAGGCCTCAGGGAGTCAAGTCGGTATG
>NC_061850.1:2117375-2127375 GCF_019202785.1 Penaeus chinensis | reverse complement strand
CACGTTAGCGAGTCGGCATTGGTCGACACAGGGCCGGGCTCCCTCATGGGCATAGCCCGGGCGAGGCTCAGCTTGCATATCGGACTTATCCTTATTGTTGTTATCATTATCATTATTATTATTATTATTATTATTATTATTATTATATCATTATCATCATTATTATTATCAATATTATAACCATCATCATCTTCAATTTATTTTATTATCATTATTATTGTTATTATTATTATTATTATTATTACGAGTAATCAGCCTGAGGCACAAAACTCCATTACAATTAGCCTCCCCCCCATTTCCTACCCCCCCCCCCCCGCCTCCTAGGATCACAGCCCTGGAGAGAAAGTGTTCCAGAACGATCACCTTTCCGTCGGTCTGTCAAGGCTGCCCCCGTGCGGAGGTGACAGACGTACGATTCATTTGCTTCGTTTGTGTTTCCATTTGTTGTTGTTGTTTTTGTTTGTGTGTGTGGTAAGGATAGGATTTTTAGTGGCATTGTTATTTTTGTCATTATATTCCTATGTTGTTGTTTTTTATTTTATTTAAGTAATGTTATAATTTTGTTATTGTTATCATTAGCTGTACTATTTATTTCGAATTAATTCTTCGTCTGTATAAATTGGATTAAATTTCATTACAATATTGAATGACATTCCAAATTAAAACCTGTAAATGATCTTGAAAGAAAATATTGGCATAGGCCTGTTCAGGTTATAGGCCTAAATGCGGATATTCCTAAGGTATATGCGGCGTGAAGCGTTATATTGTTGAATGCATAGAGTTATTATTTTCCTTTTATTACTCTTCTCTGTGGCAGAATTGTGTGTATTTATATATATAAATTACACACACACACACACACACACACACACACACACACACACACACACACACACACACACACACACACACACACATGTATATATATATATATATATATATATATATATATATATATATATATATATATGTGTGTGTGTGTGTATAGGTATATATATATATGTATATATATATGTATATGTATATATACATGTATATGTATATATATGTATATGTGTGTGTATATATATATATATATATATATATATATATATTACACATTGCAGTACACTGTTTTGTGTCAGATTGTGATCTTTTATATTTTCATCATCATCTTCATATAAGATATTCCTCAAAATAATTCGACAAAATTCATTGGACATATTTCTTTATAGAACAATGCATTATATTTCTCACTCATGACAGACATATCGTCATCGAAACTGAGAGAGAGAGAGAAAGAGAAAAAGAGAGAGAGAAAGAGAGAGAGAAAGAGAGAGAGAAAGAGAGAGAGAGAAAGAGAGAAAGAGAGAGAGAGAAAGAGAGAGAGAGAGAGAGAGAGAGAGAGAGAGAGAGAGAGAGAGAGAGAGAGAGAGAGAGAGAGAGAGAGGAAGAGAGAGAGAGAGAGAGAGACCGACAGCGAGACAGTGAGACAGAAAGAAATTACACAAAAGCTGACACACAGACAGTCACATCACACCGACAAGAAAGGTGTCTCAGTGATTGCATATAATACACCGCACATGTAATACTGTTCTTTACCCCCCCCCCCCCTCCCGAAAACCACGTATTAAAATGCCTTATTTTATATTCTATTGTGTCTTGTGAATATAAGTGTCGACGCGGAAGTTCGACGTGGAAAAGTGGATTGTTTTCTGCACAGGCGTTGAAGTCGCTGAGTTTTCGTGATGTTAAGTAGATAGATAGATAGATATTTGTATGATAGATATTTGTATAAATATGAATGTATGTATATATGTAGGGATTCAGGTGGTTTATTTGGCAGATAATATATGTATATATATATATATATATATATATATTGCACTTTCCCTCAGGAAACTAGGTTTTTTGTATGTATGTGTATGTGCGCGTGTGTTTTGTGTTTATACATCATATATATGTGTGTGTGTGTGTGTTTTTGTGTGTGTGTGTTGTGTGTGTGTGTGTGTGTGTGCTCGCGCGCGCGCATATATACATACACATACATATATCAAGTATAAATATGTGTGCATATATGTATGTATACACAAGAAACCTACTCACTCAGCCTCCATCCAAACCTCACCCATTCGGAGCCGAGGCGCATCGAGCAGCCTTCCTCCTCCTCCTCCTCGCTCCAAACCCCATAGCACCCCTGCGGCCGCTCGCCTTGCCTCCGCGCGCGCCCTCGGCCAGTCAGTCCAACCTCACGTGAAACTAACCCAGATCTCGCCAAGACGCCCCGGGCTGTTGACGGAACGCGAGATTTGTGTTTCCTGTGTGTTTTTAAATGCTTTTTTTTTTTTTTTTTTTCTTTAGGGGGGGGGGGGAGGTGTTGTGTATATATAGAGATTTTTTTGTGTGTGTTTGTCGTGTTTAAAAGATTACTTATTTTAAGATGAATTTGGCGGGAATTTCAGGTTGAATGTTTATGGCACTGCCTTTTTTTTTTTTTTTTTTTTTTTTGAAGGAAAACAAAGAAAATAAATATTCAACAAGCGAATGGTATATTTCCCTAGTTGCGAATCAATTTATGAAATGCAATTTTTGCTTTATTATTATTATCATTAACCGAAACAGCTAGTAATATATACTCCATTGTGCTGTGTTGAAGATCAGGAAATATATATCCTTGACATAAGAAATATATCTGCTATTGTATGTTGAAGAAAGAGTCGAGGTTAATTCTTAAAAGAGATGAAATTACTTTGGGAACTTCTCAAAATACAGAATATCATTAAATCGGCAATAGCTTATCAAATATGCGTTTTATAGTTAATCTTTCGCAATCCACGAATAAAGAGTGCTCTATAGCCATTGTCTGTCTTATATTCGCTAATGAGTTTTTTTTTTTTCTTTTCTGTTTTTTTTTTGAAGAACAGACGGAAATGACCATGAGATTCGGTTGCCATTTCGTGTATTTTCATGTTTTGTTTTGATGTCGGTCAGAAGGTAGAGCGAGAGACGGAGAGGGTGATAGCGTGAGGGTAGAACGAGAGAGGATGTGATGAAAGAGGAGATAGAGAATGGGAGAAAGGGGAAGAATGGAGAGACGAAAGGGAGAGACGAAGAGATATAGCGAGAGAGAAAACGGGAAGAGGAAACGAGAAATCGAGGAAGACGGAAGAAAGAAGCGAGGTAGCAGAAAGGGAGGAGGAAGAAGATTGGAAGAGAGAGAGAGAGAGAGAGAGAGAGAGAGAGAGAGAGAGAGAGAGAGAGAGAGAGAGAGAGAGAGAGAGAGAGAGAGACACAGAGAGAGAAAGAGAGACAGACAGACAGACAAACAGACAGACACAGAGAGAGAGAGAGAAAGGGAGAAATGGAGAGTAGATGACAAAAAATATTAAAATGATCAACATCCTTAAAATAAAATTCTATTTCAAACAAATCGAAAGTGAAAAATTGTTATTTAATTTCCATTTCTTCTGCCGATTTACCGCTTACTGACTCCAAGACATGTCAGCTTGTCGAGATACATTTTACGTTTCAAATAACATAATAATGACAGTCACATTATCTTTCTTATGATGAGTTAACGGAAGCAGTGAAAGGGATCCTATTTTGAGACATTCTTAAAAAAAAAAAACAAAAAAAAAAAATCATTTGAAACAAGAAAAAAAAAATATATATATATATACAAGGGAAAGAATCTTAGATCAATTTCATTTTGAAAGCAAAATCGTGGCTTCATTTTTACCTCCTGGAAAAAAAATGATAAATAAACAGAAATAAAGTTTGTAACGTTATTCGTTCCTTGAAGTAAACACAAGCCATTCCAGCGCTGTGATTGGTCCATTATCAGCCAATTGCGGACAGGTAATCGCTCTGGCGCTGCTGGCCGAGTTATAGACGCCAGAAGGGAGAGAAAAAATGAAATATCGTTTATTTTAGGATTCTCTGGACGTCTAAAAGAGGGGAAAGGGGGAATAATGTAGACGGATGGGAATAAAAATGAAATACATGAATGGGTTGGTGTAAACAAATAAGGAGGAGAATGCTGGAACCGATTTGGTTTGCTTTGTGATATCCAAATACCATATGTTTGATTTCAATCGCATTTACGTATGTGGCTATTTATTACTTTTTATTTTTTTTGTGTACATCATTATATATTTACTTATATAATTGCTTTCTTCCGCTTACGTAATATCGGATCTATATTTACATATTAAACCATAAGCTGTATATGATATAGATATATAGATACATCAATAGACTGATTGTGTGTGTGTTCTAACATTAACGATCTGCAGTTTAGCGAAAAAAAGAACATTGAGGTAAGCATATGATTAATATAAAATAACATTTCCGGTGTTTCCATGTGGCAGCATTCTGTGATTGTCTTTATATAGTTTAAGAATGTAAACCACAGCACGTACATTAATGTAATCCAGTGATATTTGTGGACAATTATACAATCCTCTCTCTTTCTTTATCTGCCTTCCTCATTTTCTTTTTATTTCTATCTTTTTCTCTCTATCTCCGCTCTTTATTCCCTCTCTCTCTCTCTTTCTTCTCTCTGTCTTTCTCTCTTACTTTCTTTCTGTCTTTGTCTCTCTCTCTCTCTCTCTCTCTCTCTCTCTCTCTCTCTCTCTCTCTCTCTCTCTCTCTCTCTCTCTCTCTCTCTCTCTCTCTCTCTCTCTCTCTCCCTCCCTCCCTCCCCCCTCCCTCCCTCTCCCTCTCCCTCCCTCTCCCTCTCCCTCTCTCCCCTCTCTCCCTCTCTCGCTTCCTCTTTATTTTTGTTCACATTTATTTTTTTCCATCATGTGCAAAACCCTCCTGCAGTTACCCCCGGCCACACGCCCACAGACAGGAAGTGAAAAAGAACAAATGGGCGTGTGGGCGTGTGCGTGAGTAAGCTGTACAGCTGAGGAAACATTTATAGCAGTTGCAAATGCGAGTAATGGTAGTTGATAATGATACGGTTGCAATAAGCAGTGGTAACGGTAATGAACAATAGTGAAAACGGTTTTGTCTGTGATAATGATAATAGTACTAGTTATGATAGTGGTAACTGTGCAATTGCAGTAGCAGTGTAGAAGTAGCAGTTGTAGCAGTAGTAGTAGTGGTAGTAGTAGTAGTTGTAGTAGTAGTAATGGTAGTGGTGGTGGTAAGAGTAGTAGTAGTGGTAATAGTAGTTGTAGAATAGTAATTGTAATACTACTAGTAAGTAATAACAATAGTAGTTATAATAGTAATACTTCCAAGTGAACTGACGATAGCTTGTAAACGAATCTAACCTAGTTTCCCCATAACGGCCGATCAGAATAACAACAATTAAGTGTAAGCCATTCTTAATAGCAGCAGTTAAACAGGTCGTAATCCTAATAGCCGCTAGTAAACGAAAGCTATTTAGTGGTCAGAGGGAAGGGTATACGAAGATCTTAATACAAAAATGGTACGGTTGAAGTGCTGTGAAAAGTATGAATGGAAATGCATAATTATATTTAGATTTTTTTTTCTTTCAGTAGAATGAGGAACCCAGGTAAGCGTCGAAGGGGGAGAGATAAAGGAAGGAAGAGGGGAGGAAGAGGAGGAAGAGGAGGAGGGGGAGAGGGAGGAGGAGGAGGACGAAGGGGAGGAAGAGGAGGGAGGAAGGGGGAGAGGAGGTTGCAGACTGAAAATGGGAGAAGGAAAAGGGGAAGGAAGAGAAGAGAAGAAGGATAAGAGGAGGGCCTGGAGAAGGATGAAGAAAGGAGGAAAGATGAGAGAAGGAAGAAGAGGAGAGATAAGAGGAGAAGAGAGGAGGGGAAAAGAAGCTCTATGAGTCCGGGGAAGCAGAAGGAAGACGGGAGGGGAGGTAGGGGGAGAGGAAAGGGGGGTGGGGAGAGGGAAAAGGGGGGGCAAGCAACGGGTACCGCTACCGCCTCGGGCTGCCATCCTGTCCCAGGTAAGCTACTCGCCAGGTACCAACTAGCAATTGTTTTTCTATTCTCACTTCACAAACTATTTATTCGTCCTTTTATTTAAGATTTATGGTTTTACTCGGATTGCTTTACAATTAATGAATATGGACTTATAGTGATGTTAATAACTTGGATGAATTACCTGCTTTAGGAGGGAAAATAGGTAGAATATGCTATCGGGTAACGGGTTACCGGTAAGCCCCTTGTCCCGTTGAATACCTCATGGGGGGGGGGGGAAGTCGGGAAGTGGGAGGTGAAGTAGGGGGAGTGGGGGTGGTGGAGGGGGTTATCAACATCCCTCCTGACCTACTCTCGACATCCTTACTCTGTCCTCGTCGTCATATCCAGTGCTATAACGTTATGGTATTCGTTACTCGTATTTTTTTTATGGGGGTTATCGGTTGTGTGTGTGTGTGTGTGTGTGTGTGTGTGTGTGTGTGTTTGTGTGTTTGAATGTGTGTGTGTGTGTGTTTGAATGTGTGCGTGTGTGTGCGCGCGCGCGTGTGTGCGTGTGTGTGTGTGTGTGTGTGTGTGTTGTGTGTTTGTTTGAATGTGTGTGTGTGTTTGAATGTGTGTGCGTGTGTGTGTGTGTGTGTGTGTGTGTGTGTGTGTGTGTGTGTGTGTGTGTTTGTGTGATGAGCGTGTGTGTGTGTGTGTGTTTGTGTGTTTGTGTGATGAGTGTGTGTGTGTGTGTTTGTGTGTATGTGTGTGTTTGCATGGATGTGTGTGTGTGTGTGTGTGTGTGTTTGAATGTGTGCGTGTGTGTGTGCGCGCGCGCGCGTGTGTGCGTGTGTGTGTGTGTGTTGTGTGTTTGTTTGAATGTGTGTGTGTGTGTTTGAATGTGTGTGCGTGTGTGTGTGTGTGTGTGTTTGTGTGTGTGATGAGCGTGTGTGTGTGTGTGTGTGTGTTTGTGTGATGAGTGTGTGTGTGTGTGTTTGTGTGTATGTGTGTGTTTGCATGGATGTGTGTGTGTTTGAATGTGTGCGTGTGTGTTTGAATGTGTGTGTGCGCGCGCGCGTGTGTGCGTGTGTGTGTGTTTGTGTGTGTGTGTGTGTGTGTGTGTTGTGTGTTTGTTTGAATGTGTGTGTGTGTTAGAATGTGTGTGCGTGTGTGTGTGTGTGTGTGTGTGTGTGTGTGTGTGTGTGTGTGTTTGTGTGTGATGAGCGTGTGTGTGTGTGTGTGTGTGTGTGTGTGTGTGTGTGTGTGTATGTGTTTGTGTGATGAGTGTGTGTGTGTGTGTTTGTGTGTATGTGTGTGTTTACATGGATGTGTGTGTGTGTGTGTTTGTGTGCGCGCGCGCGTGCGTGTAAGTGATCATATGCATGTATGCTCATACGTGTTTTTCCATCTATTTCTCTCCGTATATATTTTTAAGTCGTGTACCTATCTCTTAGACATGAATTGTTAAGAGTATTAATATTTATAAATGATAATAACAGAAGTAAAAGCAAGAAATAAATGGGTGTTGCGCAAACTGCCAGACACAGATACTCAACTCCAGGTCAGGACAGGCAGACATTCCCACGAAGCTTCACTTTCTCTTGCCACTTCTTAGGCTATTTGTTGTTCTTGTTGCTGTTGTATTTGTCGTTTTTTTTTTTTTTTAAGGTATGATTTTTTTAATACGATTTGTATGTGAATTAGATGGTTTACCTGTTTACAATGTCTGTTACAATCTCTCTCTCTCTCTCTCTCTCTCTCTCTCTCTCTCTCTCTCTCTCTCTCTCTCTCTCTCTCTATCTCTCTATCTCACTCTTTCTCTCCCTCCCTCCCTCCCTTCCTCCCTTCCTCCCTTTCTCCCTTCTTCCCTCTCCAGTTCCCTCCCGCCCTTCCTCCCTCTCCACCTCCCTCCCCCTCCCCCTATTCTTCCTTCCCTCCCTCCCTCCATGCATCCCTCCCTCCATGCATCCCTCCCTCCCTCCCTCCATGCATCCATCCATCCATACATCCATCCATTAATTTCTTCCTCCCTCTCCATCTCCCTCCCTCCCTCTCCATCTCCCTCCCTCCCTCTCCATCTCCCTCCCTCCCTCTCCATCTCCCTCCCTCCCTCTCCCCTGTAATGATGGGTGTGCCTACATCCCTTTTACGAAAGACCAGTGTTCTTCCCCTAATGACAGCTTACTTCCTGTCATGTCATGCGTCAACCTTGTGATTGATAAGCATAAGGTCGCCATTGGCCTGTCTCGCCAGTGGTCAGCGTGCGCAGTGGTTTCTCTTTGTGAAGCGAAGGTTAGAGAGCTCGAGTTTGGTATGAAATTCGTGGCTTGTTGAAAGTATGTGCATTTGGGGATCGCCGTGGAATTGTTTCTGTTCGTGTGCTTGTTGTGCTTGGATCTAGGATTCGTTCCTGTATTTTTAGTTTAGGGTCATGTATTGATATATATATATATATATATATATATATGCATATATGTATATATGTATATATATGTATGTATTCATATATAATATATATACATTATATATATATTATATGAATATAATATATATGATGTATATATATATTATATTGTATTATATTATATATATATTACAAACACACGCACACACACACATACACATACACATAATATTAATTAATTATGTGACATATGATAACTTTTTTTTTCGGAAAGATGGATAGAAAGATTCAGAATAAGCCAAAATAGACTTGTTTTGATATGATTTCTTCAAAGATGTAGCTAGACTATGCTGGACATGATAATTCCAATGCAAATTATGTGATAATATCATAGCAATAAATGATAATGCAACATAATTTGAGATCAATAAATAATTCCCTATGTATTTGTTGATATAATTTTCTCTTTTTGTGCTTGGTTTCTGTCTTATTATTATCATCACTGCTGTCGTTATTATTGTGTTATTTATGTTGTTCTGTTATCATGTTGTTATCCTGTCACTGTCTTCCACTGGTATCATTATGTGGTTGTTATTATTTTCTATACAGTAGGTAGTAGCATGTGTCTATATTAATATTTGTAGTTTCCTGCTGTTGTCAGTAGTACATCGATTATCAGTATGGGCGAAGTGATGTATTGGTAATGACTATCATTATTTGTTTCATCATATGTATGTCTGTATGTAAATATATAGAATAATTTGGTTTCATTGTTATTGTTGTTGCAGTGATGTTAACTGTATCATGAATTATATGTATACATCATTAATCGCGGAAATTCTTATCAATTACGAGAAAACACCAAAGGAATAGAATTTATGAAATAGGTAGCATCACCACCCTCTGTTTACAGATGTTACCATGGCAACCGTTTATTTACATCTTCCCCCGCCGTTTCCAGGGAGAGGGATCTCGACGCAAACTGAAGCAAGAAAAGAACTGTACTCTGCTTCAGTATCGCCAATTTTTATTTTTAAAAACCACTGACCTGCCCTCAAGCGGTCGTGTGTGCAGGCGCGACGTAGGATTTTAATGAGATCTGGCAACGCTGTCAGTTGGCGGTTAGGTTACCAATCAATGGGATTATTGATGTGGACGTAGGTGATCACGTCTCACATGCTATTAGCCTGGAAGGAGGTCGTGAGAATACCACACGGGTATACACACAGGTGTATACACGTGTACGCTCTCACACGCGTGTACAATACATAGGCTACTCGCATACGCTATATACACATGGCACACACAATTTTACTCTCTAATCTGTCATATATATATATATATATGAGTATATGTATACGTATATATGTATATATACATATATATGTATGTATGTATAGATATATGTGTGTATATATATACGTATATATATATGTATGTATGTGTGTGTGTGTGTGTGTGTGTGTGTGTGTGTGTGTGTGTGTGTATACATATATATATATATATATATATATATATATATATATGTACATATATGTGTATATTTATATATATACATACATATATATATACATACATACATACATACATACATACATACATACACACACACACACACACACACACACACACACACACACACACACACACACACACACACACACACACACACACACACACACACACACACACACACACACACACACACATATATATATATTTGTATATA